>NC_141043.1:42255000-42287500 GCF_052040795.2 Danio rerio | reverse complement strand
ATTCTTTAAACTGTCTTGAAATGTTCAAACTTTGTTAAATTCATGGTTAAACTTTGCAATTTACTACAGAAATCACATGGTTATTTTTTTCTCCTGATCAAATATAATCCTGACTGAAAGTTGCAGATTCTGCGATGTGACTATTGCGGATGCACACATTTCAGTATTGATGCTGAAACAATATATTGTGCAGTCCTAGGCAATCGATACAAAATCAGCCTGAATGTTTTAAACATGTCATGGGTGACTGTGTTAACCACCAAGCAATTAAAAACACATTGAGCAACACAGACTGTTGCTCAATATATTGTTGAATTACTCTGGCCGTGGTTAACACCAACTTCTCTCTGTGTATTCATAGTCTCTTACCCCTGGCAGGAAGGTGAAGAAATTGTATTTTTGGTTGTTTATGACGTTTCTTGGATATCTCTGCTCTCTCTTTTCCGGATGGCCCAACCACACGGTCCGGGGACGGAAATCTCCCCCTCCGCAGCATCTGGACCAAGGGCAGCACCTACATATAAAAGCATCATTAGTGCTGGGCGATATAACACAAATCTCATATCATAATATATGTAATCTAATATCCTGATAACGACATATTTCACAATAAAGTGTCATTCCTGTACATTTAATCAATTAATAGTTTATTATTAATAAACTATAATTATTGTTATTATGATTAATAATAAATATTATTATTAAAAGTAAAGGGCTATTTTCTTTTTACATTTTAAAGGTCCCGTGAAATCAAAGATAAGTTTTTTAGCATGTTAGTATCAGTATGTTACTTTTAAGGTTATCTATACATTTATGAAGACATTTAGAAGACATAAACCTGACATAAAGCTTACTTGTAAAGCTTGCAGTTTATCTCTTAAGCCTCAATGGGTCAATAATTTTTTGACATTACTTCATACTTGAGTTTCTCATCAAATCTTTTGACCAATCAAATGCTCTCCAGTGTCTGACATGTCCCGCCCCCTTCACAATGCTTCTCACTTGCTTTTCTTTGATGTGCTTGATCTCAACCGCTATCACTAGCAGAGCTGTGATTAAAAACAAAACACTATTGGCTGGTTATTAAAAAGGGGAAGAGCTACTATATTCCCCACCCTCTCCTCATGTTTCAGTTGAGATTAAATCATTCATCCATTCATTTTCTTGTCGGCTTAGTCCCTTTATTTATCTGGGGTTGCCACAGTGGAATGAACTGCCTTATCCAGAATATGTTTTTCAGTCTTTTTCTGCAACCGGTATGCACAGTTCAACCCGTGTGACGTGAATATGCAAATGTAAAGCAAGCAACTTACAACTCTTCAACAGAAAAAAAACAAGAAAAATTAATAAAATCTGACATAAAGACACTGGAATTCCACTGCAGCCACAGAAATATTCTCAAGGAAGCAACAAAACCACGTCAGTAAATATTAGCTTTTAGGATCAAACTCCTACCAACACCTTTATCAAACAAGCTCTTAACAACACTTTGACATATTGGATATTCCACTTCCTTATATATAGCTGAAGCATATTTGGATGCTGGAACAGCTAAGAAAATCAAACTAAACTTCGGCTTAGTCCCTATATTCATCAGGGGTCACCACAGCGGAATGAACCGCCAACTTATCCAGCACGTTTTACACGGTGGATGCCCTTCCAGCTGTAACCCAATACTGGGAAACATCCATACACTCTCATTTACACACATACACTACGGCCAATTTAGTTTATTTAATTCACCTAGAGCAGAGTTTCTCAACCAGATCCTGGAGCACCACTAACACTGCATGTTTTGGATGTCTCCTTTGTCTGTCACACCCATTACAGGTCTTTAAGTATCTGCTAATGAGCTGATTATCTGAATCAGGTGTGTTTGGTAAGGAAGGCATGGAATATGTGCAGAGCTGGTGGTAATCCAGGAACGTGGTTAAGAAACACTGACCTAGAGCATACAGGGAAACCGGAGAACCTGGAGGAAACCAAACACGAGGAGAACATGCAAACTCCACACAGAAAAGCCAACTGGCCCAGACGGGATTCAAACCAGTGACCTTCTTGCTGTGAGGTGACAGTGTTATACCTCTGAGCGAACGTGTTGCCTATAATGAATTAGAACGGTGAATTGATAAAATATCCTTTATTTGTTTCAAATTAAGCTATATTGGTCATGAAAATACATTTTGAATCACCATACATTTATGGAAAATGAACTGAAATTTTGGAAATTGTGTCATGGTAGTTTAGTTATTAGCTCTTAGTAGTTTATAAATAATAAAAAATAAAATAATAATAATGTGTACAGTCAGTGCTCAGCATAATTGAGTAAACCCCATATTGAAAATGAATATTTTTAATCCCTTCCTCAGTGAATATAGGCAATGTATTTTGGTACATTTAAACAAAACAGATTTATTAAACAGATACATTTATTCAAATAATATTTTAGTCACCAAACAATTCAAGCAAAAAAAAAAAAAAAAAAATATATATATATATATATATATATATATATATATATATATATATATATATATATATATACACACTACAAAATTTCAACTAAATTTAAAAAAAAAAAAAATTTTTTTTGCTTCTCTTGATTTTTCCTCTTTTTTTTTAATTGTATTAAATATTTTTCTATAACATAAATTTGACTGTACTAGTTTTTGGACCATTGTTGTAAGTTATTTTGTTAGATAAGCTCCAGATTTGGCTTCAGTACTGACTAATCTAATGTATATGCACAAATATAATATTGTATAGCTTCCCATCAAAAATATTAATTTAAATGATAGATTTGTGAGTACTATATATGCTGAGCACTGAATATATCAGAGAAAGAAAGAAACGTTAAATTACTATGTTTAAAAAACGAATATGTTCTGTTCACAATTCTTTTTAAATTTTAAATAAAGATCTTGTTATCATTTAGAATAATTTTAATTACCAAAAATGCTATGTTTTCAGGTATGTTTAGATAAGTTTTTAGACGATTGCAATATCAATAAATATGCATACAATTGCTAAATGCCCGATTCCTTTCCATCATCAGCTTTTATTTTGTTTTTTGACACTTTCTGCAAGATGAAGATGTATGTTTTTTTTTTCATTTCCATGTCAGCAACCAAGGCTATTTTCATGGCAAGAACATTTCAATATTATATAAACAATTTAATAATAATAAGAACAACAAACAAATGAATACACAAGTTAAATAAGATTTTTAGTGATAATACATGATAAAAAAAAAAAGAATTCTGGTGTCGCTTTGCTAAAAATGTTCTTAAGAGAGTTCATTTTTTCAGTCTTTTGGAATCATTAAAAGCAGGACAGTCCAGTAAAATGTAAAAATATTGAGTGGGTACTTCATTTTTAAGTAAAAAGGCGTGAGTTAATCTTGTATGCCCAATCTGGTAAAAAAAAAAATCACTTAATGAAATCTAGTCCTAAAATGTCTTAAAAATCTATTTGAGATTGCAGATTGGATTTCATGCAATGTATTATTTTTCCAATGCATCCCACTCCTCTTGCCACTTATTTAAAACGTAAACGTTCATAAAAGGTCTTTGATGGAGGAATTTGGCATTTGTTCACCACTTGCTTCAAAGCATCTTTACACTTTCTGCAAGTGAATATCTGATAAAAATGAAGCATTTCATCTAGTTTCGCTTTTGCTAACCTAATATTATCTACATGAAATTTTAAGTTTACACAGTGTATATGGAATGTATTCACATGGTAACGTTACAGCTGAATAGTTTTAAGAACATATGCAAATAAAGTATTATATGATATACAGTGGTGGAAAGAGTACTGAAAAATCAAACACAAGTAAAAGTACCATTACTTTCCTAAAAATGTAGTGCAAGTAGAGTAAAAGTATCTATTGTGAATATTAATCAAAGTATATGTTAAAAGTAGCCCTTTTAAAAGTACTTAAGAGCCGTGAGTATTACGCTGTTAAAAGCTGATGCGTTTACATGAAATTTGTAGATGTGTGTAAACGTAACATTCTGTAGTGCATTTAGCTATTGCCCAGCACGCACACAACATCATAAGATGTTAATAATAGGTTAGATTTAGGTTGTGTCGTTAGGTGACCAAATTTCAAGACCATCTAAGGACAACGTTATTTTAAAGTCCAATAATGACGTTGATATTTGGTCGCTTTTAGGTTGTTAGAAAGTAACCAAAATACACGTTCAACCCAACATCTAAAACCAACATCATACTGATGTCTAATACTGACATTTATTCATCAGGTATGGCAACCAAAATTCAACATCTGATAAATGTCAATAGTGGTAATGTCCACACAACGTCAAGCTGTTACATCATTAGACGTTGATATTTGGTTGGTTTTAGGTTGGAAGTTGGACATTGACGTTGGCCTGACATTGAGTTCTGACCTCGACCTACTTTTCAATCTGGCGTCATGTTGACAACTTGTGCCTGCTACGTGTTTAAGGCCATTTCAGTCATCATACAGTAAACATCCGTCATCTTGTCACCAATGACATGCATCTAAACAGTCTCTGGGTCAATGCATGTAAAGACTTTGGACATCTTCTTGGACACTTTAAATACTTCCAAACAGTTTGCTGCGATTATAAATCACCCATGTCTTGAGGTAGTTCATTATGATGCGATTTACTCTTTATGTGTGATTTGATTGGACTCGCAGGACTGAACTTTCTAACCCCCATAGACATGAAAAAATAAAGCAGGCTAGTGACTGCAAGATGACCCTGCTAAGCTGGTCATCCTGGTTTAAGCTGGTCATAGCTGGGCTCCCAGCCTGGAAAAGGCTGGAAACCAGCCTGGAAGAGGCCAAAACCCCTTTAAAACCAGGCTGGTCGACCAGCTAAAACCAGCCAACCATCCTTTTTTCAGCAGGGGAAGGAAAGTAGTGGAGTAAAAGTACCGATATAACGTTACTGCACTAAAAATGTACTCAAGGGTAAGTAAAAGTACACATTTTTAAAACTACTCCGTACATTACAATTCCTGAGAAAAATTGCTCAATTACAGTAAATTGATTATTTGTAATTATTTACTTTACACCATTGATGATATAATATGATATGATCGTAATGCTAGTCACCACAGTCATACAGTAGCATCATAATAACAATTGCGAATATGGCATTTTGACAGAAACTGTGGTTACCATGGTGATTTATTTGTAAGGGCCATTATAAATTGCTAAGCATTGTCATAGCTTAAAGAGGGTGTCGACCATCCTAACAAAATATCTTGAAAGAAAAGAAATATGTAGTCAAAAATATAATAATATAAAAACGAAATACTTCGTTTTATTGAAACACTGTGACACACACATCCTTTGACAACAATTCACCTGCGTCCCCGGAACAAGGATGTGCACTTGCCTCTTCCAGCGTTATACATAAATTTAAACACTCTACAGTCGCTAAGACGACATAGTAATGACGAATGTTAAATGATAAACAAAAACAACAGAGCTAATCAGTGTAATATCACCAAATAATGTCGCTATCGACGTAATTTCGCGGGTAAAGGGTCGCGGGGCTGTTAGCCTTCATGCTATCTGTCATGTACCGTTCATAAACAAGCCTCCATTTTCAAGCTGACGCGACTTTAAGTTCATTCACCATTCATTTTCGTGGTCTTACCCGTCTCTGCGTTTGTTGTCATGTCGTTTTTTGTGTCGGACGGGCTGCAGCGGAATGTTGTCGGTCATTGTTGTCCGCAATGGAGCAGCTCTGGGCGGAGGCTCGTGGGTTGGGCTGCTCGCTCATTCAACATGCTGGGACTCAACCAGATCAGCGTACATGGCTATTTGCTGATTATTATCTGTCATTAGGCTTTTTTTGCGTTATAATTAAGCTATAATTTACTGTTTTTGTGTTGAATGGCAGACTAACATATACTTAATCATACTAGTCGCTTAATATGATGTTTCAGACATATTTGTTAGTATAAAATATGTTTATACTTTATTTTAACACAAACACATACACGTTTGCTGTTTGTTTAAACTACTTATTTAAAATGATTTGCGTAAAGTTGGTTTTATATTCGCACAATTCTTTATTTTTTTTAACAGTGGCAATTTCTAGACACGCTACGTCGAATATTTGGCATTAAATGTGTCACATATATGACTTCAAAACAATATTAGCAACTGGCTGTGTGAACAATCTTCTGAGTCATTAGCTGCTAATATGATTTCAATATTTAGAACTTGCAAAGAATAGTTTTCTGAAATTATATTAGGTTTAGGAGTAAGTTCAAATATGTGAATATAAAACCAACTTTACGCCAATGAACACTCAAAAAATTACGATTCTTGAATTTTTTGAAAACTTAATTGTTTTATGTTCAGTCCACTCAAATTTGTGGAAAAACAATTAGATAACTTATTGTGTGGAACAAAGCATTGTTTAAAACAGCGGTGCCCAAACTTTGCACGTATAAAGGGCCTAAAATCAAATATCATTGATAGCCATGGACCAAAGATAAATATTCCAAACTATTTTATATTAAATTTGCCATGAGTAATTTCCCAATTCATTTAATAATATTAAAAGATAAATAGAAAGCATCAATTTGAACTATTAACTATCGTGGAATAACTTTTTAAATGATAACTTATTGCAATAACATAAACAATCACATTGATAACACAGCGAAGTTCAATGCTGAATACACTAGTCAAGCAGAATCTGCTTTTACCTTGATTCGCTCACCAAAGTCTCTGCATTGTCCTCGGTCTGTGTTAAGTATTTTAAACTAAACGTGATTAATTTACATAATTTAAAATGAAAAAAAAAAGTTGTAGCTTAATAAAACAAACAAATAAAAAGTTACATTGAATTTAAAATCTCTAAAGCATTCTCAGATAGGATGGTGGCCTAAATCAAAAGTTACCATGGTTGTGGTAACGTTTGGGCATTTCTGGTTTACAGAAAGGTCTTTAAAGCATTGGCAGTAACTAATTGCATGTAATAAGATTAAAATAAATAAATAAATAATTGCAATTAGATTAAATTAATATTTAATTAGGTTACTTTTCAGTTTTTACAAAATTGTATGATTCAATTATTTACAACATGTTTTTATTTTGTAATTTTCCTGAATACCTTTTCAATTTTGAGCACTTTTATACCTCAATTTTTGTAGAATTGCACAAAGCCAGCAGTCAATAAATGTTCATGTAGCTAAAATGATTTATAATTTCTTTTATTTCCTATATATACTCTATTTATTTCTGGATCTCTTTCTGTATTTTCATATTAAAAGTACAATTCTCTCATTTGATATTTGATTGACATCATGAATAATCCAAAATTAATCAGATTGCCAAACATGTAGTATTTTGTAAAATATTCTATTAGATTACCTTCTTAATGCAATTCATACCAATTTATATATTTTTTTACAGTATACAATGTCTATAGACAATAACACTGCAATATTATGGTTTAAAATAACTACTGATTTAATACACTGTAAAACCCAACAGTCAACTTTATCAAAGGAAGAGTGTAGTTTCCAAAAACAAAATAAAAAAAACAACATTAATTTTACTCATTTGAAAAGAGTTTTAAACTGTTGAAAATAATGAGTTAATTAAATACCTCATTACTTCAACTTAAACGGAGCAAGTTCACAGTACTCATGTACATTAGTTTAACTCAAACCATTTGAGGAAACTGATTGCTACGAACCACTTTAGTTGCATCAACTTGTTGGGCTTTACAGTACTCAGTTGGTTTATGTTCTTTGTTTATTTGGTTTTACTGTGCTCAAAATGCTTCATTTACTCGAATGGAATGGATTAAGTTGACAGTACTCATTAGGATTAGTTTTTCAAACTTAAATGGTTTGTTATAACAGGTTCTCAAATGATTCAAGTTACCCTAACTTTTTTGGGTTTTACAGTGCATTTAAAAATAAATAAAATTTACCTTTAGTGTCATTTATAAGATTCAAATCACCAAGTTAAAATAAGTTATAACAATAGCACATGTTAAAATAATGCAACATTGTATACCGGTAATGTACATAACATTTAAATATGCATTCGATTTGTAAATAAATCAATAAATGAAACTTAATTCCACATTAAAATGATTCCATTAAAAGTACTTTTTTGTAAAGTAATCAAAATCTCATCTTTAAAGAACCATTTTTAACGAAGACTCGTTGCAAAACAAATTACCAACTCGCCTTAAATGACAGTAGTACTAAAATGCATTTCAGCAATCCATTTATACCTCCCCCACTTCTCCTCTTGTAGTACTTACATGTTTGGTTCCAGTAACATTAAATGACAACTTAGGCACAAAAGCAAAAGTTTTGGAAAAGTCATCCTTGGTTTTATTCTCAAAATATCAGAACGGAAGGGGAACAAACAAAAAAGCAACATTTACAAAAAGTCTACACTGTAAACAAGCCTAAAACAGACTCAATATTTGAACAATCATACAGACATGACCCCATTTAACCAAGATCTGACACCACCTTTTTTTTTAACATCTAGGGAAAAAGGCACAACTTGGTAAATGCATATTTGAAAGAGAATGTACAGGAGGAGTCTGCCTATTCTGAACAAGTGTTGTGCAAAGTGTCTGGCGATACATTCATTATATTACAGAAATCAGCAGGTTATAGGAGCACAAATGCAACCATAACTCCAAACACAATGCCAAAAAAAAAAAAAAAAAAAAAAAAAAAAAAAAAAAAAGACAGACATCTAAATGAGGTAGAAATTTGACCAGCGTAAAGTTTTACGGTTTAGATACTCTGCGTGCATACAGAAAAAGTTCATTCCTCTTACTAAAGAAAGAACGCATGGCTACGATCTCGAAAACATGTTCCCACAACAATCAATACACATTTGGGTAGTAAACCATGACTTTTTCCCAGAAAAAGAATGACTACTTACTCCTTTTGGGACCAGATGTACATGCCTGCTTAGCTCATAATTATAAAAAGCATGGTAAATTTACAGATTTCTAAAACTCAGTGGGTCCTAAAACTGTAGAGCAAGCAAATGAGGAGTCAAACAAAGGTTCATAAAAGAAAACAAATGGCATGAGCCTGGTCTAGATCTTAGCAGAATGAGGAAAAATAAAGTGCAAGGAATGATTAGGCATTTCAGCATTAAACTGGCCTTTTGAACTCCTATCAAAGGTCTTAAATGAAAGCAACAATCTAATATTTGAAATGGACCACTGAAAGCATGGAAACTCCCAAATTACTTAATGAAAAAGCTATAGCTAAATGCAAAAATATAGCATATTTTGGTCTTGATAAAATATGAAATCCAAAAAGGCCTTTGATACAATCTTGTGGTATCCTTGGCGAGGCCAAGGAAAAATTAAGGAGAACAAGAGAAAAAATAAAACAAAAAAGCACTCCAAGACAGGCACTTAGCGAAATAATTTTTGGTATTAAGCGCAGAAAGAAACTATATTGACAGTCGAAAAACTCTTAATAACTTAGTGAAATTGAAATCCAGTTTCAAAACAAACATCTATACTAGAACTACTCACTATGTTCATCAATGAAACCGTAGCCTTCAGTAGATTGTGTGGAACGGTCGATTCGTTCTTCAACGCACATATTCCACAAATACCTTTGTCTGGCATCAATGCCACAGATGTAACTGCGAATAATGACCTACCAACAAAAAGAACCATGAGTAGTCGAGTAGAGATGAACACGATGTTAACTTTTAAAACATTGAGATCTCAGGTCACCTGTGGCTGAGATCCTCCTGAGGGTCATAGAGCGGAGCCCAATGCAACTCGCAAAAAGAGTGTCCGATCACTAATGAGACTGCTCTGGAATAAAGCTATTTCAAGTAAGACTTACATTCAACTTCTAGAAACATAACAGACAAAATACCCGCATATATTAGAGAGAAAGAAAAAGGACTACAGTAGTTAGATCAGATTCAACTAGAAGCAACTGCTAGCATGTAAGAGTCCTAAGAGGAAGGCGTAGCCCGTTTTAGGGTGTAGGCTCATTTAACAAGGGTATTTGCAAAAGTTCTTAAAAGCAATGTTACATGTATGACTTGATTGTACCAACTAAGGACCGAATTAATAAATAGTCCAGTTCCTAACATTCCAACAGGCTTGTAAGCCAATCAGCACAACATGAACCGTTGGTTTGGGAACAACTGGGAAGTCTTTTCACTTTTTAATTCACTTTACCCTCCTCCATGAAATGTGGAAACTTTGCTATGCTTTCAGAGCCATTCTTTTCCATTTCTGCAACTGTGCCAGGGATGCCCATCTGAGATGACTCCATCTTGGTTATTCCCCCAGTAGAGCCCACTAAAGGACCTCCCAGACTTCCTGGGAGAGGGATGCCACCATTTTGGATGACTGAAATTTCATTGGTCTTCATGGTCAGCCCGTTTGTGAAAGCAGCAGCATACTGGTTCCACATTGATGGGTCAAAATTAATGGGTGGGGGAATCAAATCCTTTGGGGGCGGCAGCATGTCTGGCATCATCTTCGACTCGTTGCCCATGGCCATCAAAGCCATTGGGTTATCCAATGACAGGCGTTGACCTCTCCTTGCTGTATTATTCCACATATGAGTCCCAACATGTACCTGTAAAATAAAACAAGGATCTGTAAGATTTACTGTGGTAGATGCAAAGCAGTTCATTTTTATTTAGGTAATTTAACAAGTCCAAAGCAGAATCAAAAATGGAATTACCTTAAGGTTTCCCTTTGTCGTAAAAGCCCTGCCACAAATTGAACAAGCAAACGGCTTCTCGCCGGTGTGTGTACGTTCATGTATCTGCAGGGCACTGGCAGATGAAAAGTTCTTCCCACACATGTTGCAGAGATGTTGCTTGGTGGACCTACGAGGAGCACTAGAAGAAGCAGGAGGAGTGGCAGCACCTTGAGGCAGCTGGGAGCTGTACAGGCCGTGGGCACCCATAGGAGTCTCCGGAGGAATCTGCATCTCCAGCTTGACCAAACTCGGAGGCACCCTCATGAAAGGTAATTGAGAAGAACCTAAAATAAAAGGAAATGTATTGATCACTTCTGCAATGCATTAACAGGAAAGTACCACAATGAGAATACTTTAGTAAATGTAGCTTACCATATTCACCACTGGCAAAGGACAAGCCTGGCTCCTCTTTGATTGGTTTAGAAGTAAAACTTGACGTCAAGTCCAGGGCTCCATTGTTTTCGCTAAAATCTTGAGGTGCATCAGTGTCTGGTCTGGATTTAACAGAATCATCTAGGTTTGTGGATTCTGGTGATTTTGACGGACCATTACTCGGGGGACCATCTATAGGGGACAAAGAGTGGAAGGACACCGAATCGGACACAACTGGACTGCGGTCATTCTTGTAGTCCACTTCTCCAGACCCCAAAGGGGAATCTTTCAGCCCACTGTCACTCTCAGAAGCAGTGCTGCTTTGTCGTTGCAGGTTCAGTGCAGAGGTAAGGTTCTTCATGTGGTTCTCCAGGGCAGTGATGCCTGTAAACATTGATGGTTGACCTGGGAATGTCTGATCGTCTTTAGTGACAGGCTGGGGCTCTGTAGAATAGTTCAGCTTCTCCTGATTGTCCAATTCAAAGTCTTGTTCCTCCATACTCTCCTCATGCCCATTGGAGTCAATGGTCTTATCCTCGGTCATGCTAGAATCCAGTGCCTCAGGACTTTCGAACTGATTTTCTGGAAGTGGGGTGTTTGGAATCTGGCCGCCCATGTGCATACGAATATGCTGCTGGAGAACAACTGCGTTGGTGAACTTCTTATGGCAAATTGGGCAAGAGTGTTGCATCTTCAGAGGAGTGTTGGCCCTGTGAACACCATAATGAGCTTTAAGGTTGCCTTTGGTGGAGAAGGCCCTGCCACAGATTTTGCATTTGTACGGTCGCTCGCCAGTGTGTGTGCGGTAATGCATTTTGAGGGAACTTTGGCAGCTCAGCACTCTGTGGCATATAACACATTCATTGGGGTCATTTGTCCTCTTCTCCAAGCAGTCCACCATTTGCTGAAGCTTTGCGGTACCAGAGCCATTTTCTCCAGTTAGGCTGTTACCGTTTATATGGTGCAATCCAACCATTGCATCAGGGGAATCTTTGCTTTGATCCGATCCTGCTATATCTTGACCGAACATGCCAGAAGAAATCGATGCACCATCACTGCCTGATGAAGAAGGTCTCTGGGAGTAGGGGTCTCCAGCAGCTGGAATATCAAATGAGGGCTTGAATGCCTGGAGCACTGGCGGATGGGGACCTGCCGGGGGACCTGTTGTGGGAACTCCCAAAACAGGTTTGGTTTCACTAAAACCATTTTCCTCCATGGGCACAGACATGCCATAAGGGATACCATTGTTTGAAGGCATGTTGTCCAGGTGTTCAGGTACCGGATGTGGATTCATCTTGATGTGTGGATATTTTTCTTTGTGTCTCTGAAAATGTACTTTGAGGTTTCCTTTAGTTGTGAAACGGTTTCCACAGATGTTACATTTAAAGGGCCTTTCGCCAGTGTGCGAGCGCAAGTGGATTTGTAGAGCGCTGTCATTTCCAAATGTTTTACCACAGAACTTGCATTTGTGCTTGAACGAGTGTTCAACAGAGACATTTTTTGGAGGCTCCGAGACTACAGGGCCCTTAGTTTTTGCCTTTTTGGAGGGGTCCATGCTTGTTGCAAGGTTATTAAAGGGACTCTGTAATCCTATGACCCCTGGAGATTGTGGAAGCAGCGCTGGAAGTCGGCTGGCTAAATCAGGGAGTCCTTTCAAGTCCGGTTTTAAGGGAATTGATCCCAAACCTCCAGGAAGGGATGTGGGGATAGTAGCGGATTGAGGTAGTTTTGCTTGTTTCAATGCTTCCAAGGACAAAGACTGGGAGCCTGTCCGTTTGCCAATGAGGGCGGCTGCAGCAGAGAGCTGCTGCGATAAATGTGCACCCAGCGCTTTGAGTGGATCCATTACAGCACCCACTGCTGCATGCAGACTCGGAGGTGCCATCATGGCCACTTGGATGCGTATCTGCTCAGTTAGCTGGATCTGCTGCAGTTGCTGTTGCTGGAGACTGACCAGCTGTTCCAGGATCATAGGGATTGCAAGAAGAGTGTCTTGGTGTGGTTGTGGGGGTGGAGATTTTTGACTAGACGAATTGGATGAGTGTTGTGTTACAGCAACTTTGGTAGCAGCCATGGACTCGAGTGTCACATTAGAGTCTTGCAATTTGCTGGATGCCACGTACCCTGGACTGCCAGACACCTCTTGATCGTGATTTGAGGGGTTATCCTGGTTCAACATGAACTCTCCTTCCATCATTTCATCTGACTCTGCACCGTGCTTTGAATATGAATTGGTAGACTGATCACAAGGATCACTCAAGACATCTCCCGGAGAACGCTGCGAGAACTCAGGGGGCACTTCGCTCCCATCGCCATCTTTCATGATCACTACCTGCTGACTTTTAGTGCAATTTCTCTCATGTTCAAGAAACTCTGCCTCATCGAAGAACTCTGCGCAACATTTTTCGCAAACCCTTGTCTCCTCCGATCGTCGCCTCTTAGCATCACTGCCATCCTCTTCACTTTGACTATTGTGCAAGATCCCTGCAGAGGGGAAAAAAAGGAGAAAAAGTTCACAAGATGACCTTGTTCAAGATCAAAATTACTTTTTTTAAAATCTTTAAACAAGGAAAATTTATTCTAGAGCTATTCCAGCATTATGAATGCGACATTTGCAGTAAAATCTCAAAACATAAATTCACAGAGAAAGTATGTGTTGACATTATACTATTATAATATTAAACAACTAATCACAGAGTTGTGGGAGCAGAAAAATATCAATCTGTAAATGTTTTTTTTTTATTTTAAACGGGAAAATAAACGTGTTATGGATGTGAAGGGAAAAAAAAAAAAAAAGTTACAACATACTTTGTAGTCATTCTGTAATTTAAACTGCACAACCCAAACTAAATAATGCTAATCAAAAGGATACGAGTTGGCTCACTATAGAGCAAAAAATTTAAATTGCCACTTGTGTGATTTTAGTAAATCAAACATTAATTTGAAAACATTAACAGAGACGTTTTTAGTATTTTTAAAGCACTTAAATATTTGCTTACACAAAAATATTTCGTTATTTTGGCAAAAATGTAATTTATTTTCACGGCAAGGTTGACAATTGCATGGAATTGCTCTCCCAAATACTACATCAATATCTAGCATTTCAAGAGATTGTTCACCAAAAAATAAAAAAATAAATTACCTCATCATTTGCTGTCCCTTATGTGGTTTGAAAAGTTTGTTTTTGCTTCAGTTTTCACAAAAGATTATATTTTGCTGGCACAGACTTTTACAGTTATTTTATCTTACTATGGGAGTCAATGGGTGTAAGCTACCATCATTATTCAAAATATCTTATTTTCTGTTCAACAGGAGAAAGGAACTCAGGTTTTGAACAAGTAAAGGCTGATTAAATAACAGATTTTTTTCTGTGTGAACTATTCCTTTAGAAGACATTGCATAATAATGTGAGGTTATTTTAAAGAGTTATTTTAAAAAGTCATGTTCTTACTCTACACTTGTTCCAAAACTGTCTCTTTCTTTTTTTAAACAATTTTGTTTTAAACAATTTTTGCAACCAAGGAGTTTAAAGTTTGATTTACAAAAGTATATTTTCCTACTGTACTGGTCAATAGCTTTGGTCAACAACATGGTTTCCAACTTTATTAAATATCTTTTGTATAAAGCAGATGGAAAAAATGTCAAAACTATGAACTGTTGCAATATTTGTATTTTGGTGCAAATTATCCATTAAAAATGCCAATTAAAAAGAAGCAGAGGAAATCTAACTGTAGTTGGAACGCATGTATATTATGAAATCATGCAGAGGCTTTTTGGAAGTTTTAATGTTTAAGTATTGTCATTAAAAAAAAAACTAAATTTACAACTTAAACTACTCGATCCCGCCAGATGAGGGCAGCATTTACAATATGTGCAAAAAATAAATAGATTACACACAAAGACATTAATTTGCACACAAAACATAAGTTTCTCCCCTCCAAATCATTCTTCTAAATTCAAATAAAATAGATATGTTCTTAAAAACAAATCACTTGCTTCACTGATGTCTATTTAAACTTTGCATACAAGTGTTAAGCAGTCCATATGATGAATTACAAAAATGCTGATAACAGAGCAAAAGGATCCAATCTGTCATTGAAATTGCAGAAAAATCAAAGGCAAATCAAAATTAAGCTCTGCAGCACCATCAGGGAGGACCTTTTAATAGGGCCATTGTTAAATGCAAATTTCATCATCTCTCATGAATGGGAAAGACCACCTGTTAACAATCTGACAGAGAAACCGAACGTGCGAATTGTTCACTATACAATTTGAATAGTAAAGAAAAACAATTTGCATTGTTTCTGGGAGCCAGGGCATAAAAAGCACTCAATTTGAGAAACCATTTTGGAAAAATAATTAATTATTTTAAAAACTGGAAAAAAGTGCTCAAATGCAAAGATTAAGAAAAAAACTTACTTTTTAAAAAACTAAATCTGTCAGAAATAGTTTCAAACCATGCGTTTTAAAGTTACACAATTGGACGGATGATTTTAACCAGTGCATGTGCATCTGCTCACCGCAAGAGGGCGTCTGATCAATGCACATAAATATAACATGTTTCTTTGCTGATACCTTTACAGCGTTGTTCTGATTGTGCTTTAATTCCATGCAATATTCTAACGCAACTGAACTGATTTTAAATCAACCAGACCTGACACACAACCAACCCCCAACTCGCAGTGCATAACACGCAAAATAACCTCAACCAGTACATTATTTACATTAAGAACAGTCAAAATTCACTACGTCCAGTATAAAAAGTCGCGCAGTTTACATTTACACCCCCCCGTTGCACACAACTTCATCTCCATCCCCCCATCCACATCTCCATATGCGACCAAAAGAAACTGTGGGGGATTTATTGCTTTGTGGTCAAGCTTGTTCGCGACTCACATTTCATGCCGACCTGTTGAGCACCTTTGTTTAACAGTGGTCAGTGATACCAGTACGCCACATCAAATATTAACACATGTGCTTAGTTAGTCTGGAATATAACTTACGTGTACATTCATCAGCCAGTCAAACAAGCCTAAAACGTGCATTAAGAATTTGGTTCACGTTTATGATTTGGAAAAACTATATTTGATCGAATAGATATGCATATATAACTACAATGATGATATTAATACCCAAAAAACAAATATAAAAACAAGTCTTCGATGCAAACGCCGATAAATATTTCGTAAACATTAGATTAGCTGAACAACCAACCAACACACAAACAAACAACCCCCAAAAATAAAACATACTACATTTTATATTTAAATTGACTCAATAAAAATGCGTTAAAGTAGTTAAAGTTGTTCAGTAAATTAATTTAATGTACGTACAAAACTTCTCGAATTCACAAAAAGCGCCTCATTTTAAGAGTCGCGAACCCATTCATGCCCAATTACATAATTCAGATGTAAAAGGGAGCACGCGAGATTCCTAGATCACTCCAAGGTAGAAACATAAACAAAGTTTACATTAGTTTTAATCGCTCCAAACTCACCATTTTCTGTCGAAGCGGGGTCGTCCGAATTGATATGCTGTGGTTTGGACTGCTTGCGCCGCGACATGGTAACCTACAACCATCAGGGGCGAATAGTAAGACTATTTAGTCCCTCTCCTTTAGAAATTCTCCAGGTTGGGGGAAATTAGCCCCTCGAGTAGAAATGCGCATGTCAAAGTAATTATTATTATCAATAATGCATTGCGATTTATCATGCTCTTCTGACAGCTGATTGGCTCCGGTCCAAAGTGCTCGCGCATTATTCAAATGAGGCTTCATTGATGAGAAATGCAGAGTCGAGGGAAAGGGGGAGGAGATGTGGAAGAGCGAGAGAAAGAGGGAGGGATGAGTGAGAGAGAAAGAGAGAGAGAGAGGATGTAAGTGCGCAGGCGAGTGAAAAATTATTTTAGAATTGTTTTATCAACACAGCTGTTATGTGGATGGGAAATAGTCTCAATTATTTATTAATATTGTATTTTTTAATATTTGAAGTGTCTCGTTTTATGAATTGGAACACTATTATATTGGTTTGGCTTGTAGTTTTTAAGCTGATTCAGTTTTTGTTGTATTTAGGCATGCTGATATAAACTATGATGTTATTTTACGATTGATAGTCGATCACTAATCAATCAAATATTACATTGTGCACCAATAAATGCTAAACATGCTCAGTTATTTCAACTAAATTTTGAGGAAAAATGGACAAAATCAACCGCTGGGTTTTTTAAAATTAAACTTATATATGACTAAATATAACCCAACATTTGGTTTTGTCCATATTTTACCCAATTTCGATTGAAATAACTCAGAATTGCTACTTGTAATGTAGCTACAAAACTACGCCCTAGGTTTTTAAAATTCAATTTATATGACTAAATATAACCAAACATTTGGCTTTGTCTATATTTGATCCAATTTTGGTCGAAATAACCCACTATTGTTTGTTGTAATGTAGCTATAAAAAGATATATACGCTATATTTAAATCATTTTAGTTTGTAATTATTCTATGGTGATGTTTGTGGTTCGGTTTTTATTGCAAAATAAAAGTATACACTATTTTACGCTTAATACTGGAGTTATATTGAATTAAACAAGCATTTATAGTATAAATAAAGCCAAATATATCTGATAAATCCAAATCTGATGATATATTTCACTTATATTTATTAGATCATGCAATGTCTGCCTCAGTTTGCATTTATTAGCCTATGGTGATGTTTCTGATTCAGTTTTTACTGCAAAATAAAACACTATTTTAGGTTTAATATTGAAGTTATACTGAATCAAACAAGCATTTATAGTGTAAATAAAGCCAAATATAACAGAAAAATCCAAATCTGATTATATATTTAGCATATATGTATTAGATCACGCCATTTCTGCCTCAGTTTTCATTTATTATGATGTTTCTGATTCACTTTTTATTACAAAATGAAAAATTGTACATTATTATACGCACGATAATGAAGTTATATTAAATCAAACAAGCATTTACAGTATAAATAAAGCCAAATATATCCAGAAAATCTAAATCTGATCATATATTTAGCTTATAGGTAGTAGATCACGCCATTTCTGCCTCAGTTTGTATTTATTAGCCTATATATGGTGATGTTTCTGATTCAGTTTTTACCACTAAATTAAATTATACAGTATTTTATGCTTGATATTGAAGTTATACTGAATAAAACAAGCATTTATAGTGTAAATAAAGCCAAATATATCAGAAAAATCCAAATCTGATTATATATTTAGCATATATTTATTAGATCACCCCATTTCTGCCTCAGTTTGCATTTATTGTGATGTTTCTGATTCAGTTTTTTTAAAATTATACATTATTTTATGCTTGATATTGAAGTTATACTGAATAAAAACAAGCATTTACAGTGTAAATAAAGCCAAATATATCTGATAAATCCAAATCTGATCATATATTTAGCTTTTAGTTATTAAATCACGCCATTTCTGCTTCAGTTTTGACGTCATTATTAATAAATGTATTATTTTTGACACTTGATAATGTACTGCATCAAGCAAAGGTTTGTTTATTTACAGTGCTCATGAAGATAAGTGTATGCGTGCCTCCTCTCTTTGTGATTTAAATATGGAAATTGCAACTGACTTTAACTCCATCATCACATTAAACACAAAAGGCTGCCGGTCACATTGTACTGATATGTGTAATGCACAAATAAAGAGCAGACAAGTAAATGCATGCAAATGGGGAAGGAGAAATGAGGAAAAAATGCAGCTGTTTAGTTCATTCAAATGCGTTATGTAAAGCACTTGTCTTGTCTGACGTCAAAACATAGGGGTATATTATAGTTTGGAAATGAAAACTCACAAAAAACTAATCATGATGCATTGGTTAGGCTACATACACAGATTATATATACAGTATATACATCTGTATCCAGAATAGCTGTTCCATCCTTGACATATTTAGAAATATGACAATTGAAAACCAGTTTAAAATCATTTTACTGAGTTTATTTAGGATTTTAAGAGTTTTTACTGTTAAAAATGAATGTGGTCCAATGCACTCAATGCTTTGTTTTCAACAAGAAAATGTTTTGAATATTTGTCTGTATAAATTTACCTCATAACCATGTTCTGAAAGCTTTGTTTCTTGCTGATTAAATAATAATTTGGTTAATGAAATAACCCTAAAATACATGTTTACATATGTTTTTATTAAATACACATTCCCAGTATATGTAAGCACACACATACACCCACACATACATATATTATAAATATACAATAATATATTTATGCATACACATTAGCTTAATCAATACTGAAGCCAAATGTGAAGCTAATCTACCAAAATAACTTAGCAGCCCAAAATTAGTACACCCAAATGTATGTTAGAGAACAATATTAAATAATAATTTTAAAAGAGGAAAAATCAAGAGAAAAAATGTCTAAAATTTTGTTGAAATTTTGTAAATTGTAATTTTTTTATTCAATATTTTGCTTGAATTGTATTTTTTTTTTCTATTTCTAAAGATGTTTGGTGACTAAAATAGTAATTGAATACACAAATCTTTTTAATAATACTGTTTTGTTCAAACGCATCAGAATACATTACCTATATTCACAAAAAAATAGAAAAAAAAATCATTTTCATAAAGGGGGGATCATTTATTATATACATATACTCTCAGAAATAAAAGCACTAGAGCTGTCATTGGGGTGGTACCTTTACACATTTGAGGGTCTATATTGGTATCTCAAATGTGTAAAATACTTAAAATTTTCAATAGGTAAGTATTTGTAATTGTTGGATACTATTGCGTACCCTTGAGATATTAATAAGTACCCTAACAATAACAGTCCAAAATATTACTACAGCCAAATGTATATGTTAGGAAAAGTATTAAATAGATGTTTTAAAGAGGAGAAATCAAGAGAAACAAAAAATGACTTAAATTTATTTGAAATTTTGTAGGTTGTAATTTTTATCTTCTTCAATATTTTGCTTGAATTTAATTGTATTATCATATATATATATATATATATATATATATATATATATATATATATATATATATATATATATATATATATATATATATATATATATATATATATATAATTATTATTATTATTATATTTTTTATTAAAGCTATTTTGCTTAAATGCATCAAAATATGTTAACAATATTCACCGAAAAAATTATTTAAAAAATTCATTTTCAAAATGAGGTGTACTCATTTATATAAGTATGTCCATTTCATATTTTTATCTTTGCATTAATATAAATAAATATTATGCACCAAAAGTTTTGTTTCTAATAAGAAAAGGTTTGTATTTTAACTTGAATAACTGTATTAATTAATCACAAAACTATGTAATGTTTTAATGATATATATAAACCATAATAGTCAGCACAAGGCACTGACTAAAAATGTGGAAAGAATGTTAAAAATTATTATTATTATTATATATATATATTTTTTTTTTAAACAATTTTTCTAGTACCTTGGACTGGTTTTTACTGTTTATTATGTTTAATCTCTTACCCAAAGGGCACCAACACATTATTTAAGCTACCCCTAAGCACTGTTTGTTAGATTTTGATATAGTTAAAGTCAGAGTTATTAACCTCACTTTGATTTTTTTCTCATTTTTTAAAAAAGTTTCCAAATGATGTTTAACAGAGCAAGGAAATTTTCACAGTATGTCTGATAATATTTTAATTTAAATGTCTTATTTGTTTTATTTTGGTTAGAATAAAAGCAGTTTTACAAATTTTTAAACACCATTTTAGGGACAAAATTATTAGCCCCTTCAAGCTAGATTTTTTATTCAATAGTCTACAGAACAAACCATTATTATACAATAACTTGCCTAATTACCCTAACCTGCCTAGTTAACCTAATTAACCTAGTTAAGCCTTTAAATGTCTCTTTAAGCTGTATAGAAGTGTCTTGAAAAATATCTAGTAAAATATTATTTACTGTCATCATAGCAAAGATAAAATAAATCAGTTATTAGAAATGAGTTATTAAAACTATACATACTGTTAAAAAAAAAACTAAAGATAACAAAAGGCCACACACACACATAGTCAACCTTTAGATCAAAAAGATTTTTCAAATATGTCCTAAGACGAGAATGAGTGTTGTCCAGTAGTTTAAGACTTTTCATAAGTTTTTTTGACCCACTTCAAATGTGGACTATACTGTATACACACAGATATCTTTTTACTTTTAATTGACTCTTTGTCAGCTCTTTATATATCATTGTATAATTTTTTATTTAATTGACACAGATTTTATAGATAATTATTCTAAAAATCATTATATATATATATATATATATATATATATATATATATATATATATATATATATATATATATATATATATATATATATATATATATATATATATATTTTTTTTTTTTTTTTTTTTATATGTGTTACTTCAGTGGTTCTCAAACTGTGGTACATGTACCACTAGTGGTACGCAGGCTTCCTTCTAGTGGTACGCAGATGAATCAAATATGTAATATGTACATGCTACATATATTTAAAGAAATTATCAAAAATGATTTATATACGAATATGATGACATAAAGCCTATATTTATGAGGTCTAGGCAACATTTCCAGGTGCTAACAAACCAGGAGTTATTTCTTTTTTAAACTGTACAGAGCTTAAGCTGTTTTTACTAGACCTAATACGCTACTGTATTTCAAAACTGCTCATTATGGTGGTACTTGCAAAGACAATTTTTTTCCGAGGTGGTACTTGATGAAAAATGTTTGAGAACCACTGTGTTACTTAACTTTACTGATAAGGCAAAATGAGCAGAATGTTCGGATGTACTAAAAGCTTTGAACATCTAATCGTGAATGAAGTCTCAGACTGGATTTAAAAATAACCTCTGGTCAGTGCTCTTTTGTCCAGCACTGTTGGTTTTAGTCAGGATGTGTCACAGATGCCATAGATGTTTATTAGATAAGGCGCGGCATGACTCATTTGCTGTGTTTGCAGACACTGACCAGCGCAGTCTGATAGATTTGCTTATAAATTCTTCACTTAGCTTTTAATGCAAATGCACCGGCAAAATGCATCCTATTTAACACACACACACACACACACACACACACACACACACACACACACACACACACACACACACACACACGCACACACACACACACACACACACACACAGAAGCAGCCTTTTATGTTCAGCTTTTGACTGTATAATCTCAGATGTGTCACTAACTGCTGTTTAAGCACCAATTGGCACATCCTGTTCTGCCACGGACAGCTATGGTTTTGTAAATTTCCCAGAGATTTTTTCTCCTTTTTAAAACCCCCGCTTCCCTCCTGCCCCCTTTTTTCATAAGGCAATGTGAGAACGGCAAGTGCTTTGAGGGTGCGAAAGAATTTATAGCTTTTTCTCAAAAGAAGATCACCGTCACCCCCACCCGTCTCACTGTCAGCCGCCGATGTCTTACACCAGGGGAGATTGATGTCCCTAAACTTAATGGAGGACTTAGGAGAACAGGAAGAAAGAAGATTTCCAATCCATTTCCCCAATCCAGACGTGTAAGTGTTGAAGCCATTAAAAACCAAGCCATGCTGAGGTTAAAGTGACTCACCGTTCTTACAGGAATCCAGGTGTTTGGGAAAATACTTAACTTTGCAGTGTCACCTCCGAGAACACATACAATCTGAAAAAACAAACATGCTCCCTAAAGGGGGGTTTCACCACCAAGCCATAGAAATAGTTTTTTGCAAGGTTTCCCAGAGAATCTTTCATCAAACAGTGCTTAAAAGGTCATGTTGTTATATATTTTTATATGTATGCCATTTTAATAATCTAAAGAAACTTTTCCTTCCTAGAGAAATTAAGACACGTGTGTATTGTTCAAATTGACTACCCTTTCTTTATGTTGGGGACTGCTTTTGGCCCATTGACTTCCATTATAACCACACCATTTGATTGCAAAGCCATGACACTAAATAATTATCCGATCTTGGTTGTCGGCATTTTTTCCTGTTGGGAAGAGGTAAAATTTGTCATTTTTACTGTTGATCATCAGTTGGTATTGTTAACCTTTTAGATAAGCCTGGGCAAAAAGCTGTTTGGCTTCTATATGGAGGTTTATGGAGTAAAACAGCTAGTTTGGGCGAAGCAGTGGCGCAGAAGGTAGTGCTGTCGCCTCACAGCAAGAAGGTCGCTGGGTTGCTGGTTCGAACCTCGACTCAATTGGCGTTTCTGTGTGGAGTTTGCATGTTCTCCCTGCGTTCGCGTGGGTTTCCTCGGGGTGCTCCAGTTTCCCCCACAGTCCAAAGACATGCGGTACAGGTGAATTGGGTAGGCTAAATTGTCGGTAGTGTATGAGTGTGTGTGTATGTGTGTGTGTGGATGTTTCCCAGAGATGGGTTGTGGCTGGAACGGTATACGTTGTGTAAAAACCTGCTGGATAAGTTGGCGGTTCATTCCGCTGTGGCGACCCCAGATTAATAAAGGGACTAAGGCAAAAATGAATGAATGAATGAACAGCTAGTGCGTGTGCATAAATACACTTACTATGTCTATGTTCTGAGAGCTGAGCTGCTTATTTTGATTTTCTAAAGGTCTCTCTTACACACTCACTCACTCACACACACTATACTCCATATAAAAGCCAGAAACTTAGCTTCTTTTGCACTGCAACTGGTGAACAACAACAAAAATTACAAATTGTACCTCTTCCAAACCAGGAAAACCACCAACAATCAAGAACGCATGATTATATGGTGTCATGCCAATATAATAAAAGTCAATTGGGCAAAAACAGTAGTAAATTTGCCCAGATTGTCCTGTTGAGTTTTTTTGTTTTCAAAGCATTTTCCCAAAATATGTTTCAAAATAAGATTTGTCCAAAAATCATACCATTTGCTGAAATACAGATAAAGTTGTGGCTAAAATAAGACTCAAAATCACCCCTGAGCGGACAAAAACATCCCCAACAGCACACAAGGGATATAAAATACTTTAAATATCTGAAGAACTTGATGTAATGGATTGAAATGATCTTCACTAAATCAGTGATTCTTCATCTCTGTTACCTTTCCAATGTACATACGTTTTTTACACTGCTAAAAAATACTTTAACGGGATTTTATTTTACAGCAATGCCATGAAAAATGATTTTGGGTTCCCCAAAGAACTTTGCAGTCATTAGTTCTTGTAAGAGATTGTATTATGAAGATGAGAAAATTAAAGCATCCTCTTATGTTTTAAGTGAAGTTTATTTATGAACTAATTTCGAGAGGATCACGTGCTTATGATTGACACGGCTGGCCCCACATTAGCTAACGTATGATTCACCAATCAGACGATTCCTATAGTATAAATAACCAAAGCATCTTGCCTTAGTTATCTTCGTCTTGAAGAATCCCCTCTTCTTTCTACTATTAGGTGTATATTTAACCCTCCCTGAATTGTTTAAATGTTGTTATTAATATTGTTTACATTATTATTTTATTGTTATTGTTAATAATTACTTTTTAAAATTCTTACATTGAGTTTTGTTACTTTCTATACTGTATAAAAAAGTGAAATGATTGTCAGTGAAAAATGTATCCCTTTTAAGCTGAAATATGGTACTGGATATGCTGCTACACTAAAATTATTACACTGAAAAATTAATAAAAAAAATTAAAAAAGGTAAAACATAAACAGAAATTGGACTTCAAAATCTTCTTTAGTGGGATGGAAAATTTCCATGTGAAACATTTGTTCAAGGAACCACAGATGCCAATAAACAACCATTATTGTGTGTGTCAGCGCGCAATACGTCTGCGAAAATCATTACAGTTTAACATCCAACTTTTATTTCTGTCCAGCTAATCACAAGCAGCCACGTCACTCCACCAACAGCAGTGTTTCAAGATAAAGTCGAGGCTTTAAAACGCGCCGTCTGTCCATCAGGACACAAAGAGAACTCTATATATTTAGTAAAAACAAACGTCCATCACGCTCGGACTGAAGGTGCAGAGAGGAGGGGTGTGCAGTCTAGACGCTTTATGACGGCAATAAGAAACTGCGCTTGAGTTCAGCGTTCCTGTTGTGTTCAAACTAAACAATTCTCACTCTGTAAGAGCTCGGTCATAAATCCAGGATGGTGGGAATGAGAAAGGAGCTCATCTTATATTTCTACCCCCTTTTAGGATGGACAGATGGGCTGTTTTGTTTTATTTTGATGGGGAATGTGTAGATTGAAGACAAAAAAAAAATTGCAGCATTAAAGTAGGCCTATAGCTATAATTCAGACGCAAACATTAGGATATAGTTTTTTTTTTTAATGTTTTCAGGCCTGGTTAAGGCTAGAAATAGTAAGCCTTAAAAAGTCTTGCATTTTTCTTTGGGGAATATGTTGTTTCTATAAATGGCTTTTTGTGAGAGTAAGCTATAAAACATGGTGGAAAACCCTGCAAAAAATTACTGGTGTACATTTTTTTAAGTCGAATCAAAGTAACCTTATAAGTCCAGTCGCCTGCCATAAGTTGAAACTTGGTTCATGTATTTTATTAAGTTAAATTAACTTAAAAACACATGCTTTTATCACTAATCATAAATAAATAAATAAGTAAATAAATAAGTAAATACATAAATAAACAAGCAAATAAGTAAATAAATCAATACATTAATAATTACTTAAGCAAATAAGTAAATAAATAAATAGGGCAGCAAGGTGGTGCAGTGTGTAGCACAATCACCTCACAGCAAGAAGGTCGCTGGTTCAAGCCCTGGCTAAGTCAGTTGGCATTTCTGTGTGGAGTTTGCATGTTCTCCCTGTGTTTGCGAGGGTTTCCTCCGGGTCCTCCGGTTTCCCCCACAGTCCAAAGACATCCGCTATAGGTGAATTGAATAAACAAAAATGTCCTTAGTATACGTATGTGAATGAGAGTGTATGGGTGTTTCCCAGAGATGGGTTGCTGCTGGAAGGGCATCCGCTGTATAAAACATGTTCTGGATAAGTTGGTGTTTCATTCTGCTGTGGCGACCCCCTTTTTAATGAAGGGACTAAGCCAAAAAGAAAATGAATGCATCTATGAACAATTAAATAACTAAATGAATAAATAAATAAATAAATAAGCAAATAAGTAAATAAATAAGTAAATAAATAAATAAGCAAATAAATAAATAAGCAAATAAATAAGCAAATAAGTAAATAAATAAGTGAATACATAAATAAGCAAATAAATAAATGAATAAATAAGCAAATAAATAAATAAGCAAATAAATAAATAAATAAGTAAATAAATAAACAAGCAATTAAACAAATAAGTAAACAAATAAGCAAATATGTAAATAAATAAGTAAATAAATAAATAAGCAAATAAATAAATACATTTATTTTACAATGTAAAAAAACTTGGTTATATAGATATTGATATAAGATTTCTAGAAATGTTTAAGTTGAGTGAAATTAACTTTATGAGTAATTTTAAACTGAAAATTAAATTTAAATGTAAAGTTAAAACATTATTAACTTAATTTATTTAATTACAATTGATATAACATAATATAACATATAATAATATAACATATAATAATTATAATTATATTTATTAATCTCAAATTAAATCATTTCAACTTAAATGACATTAAACTGACTCCAAATAAGTTGTATAGTTTAAAGAAATTAAGTTAAAACACAATTAACTAGTTTAATAAGTTATATTTAGCAAAAACATGTAGTCAAGACTTATTGATTGTATAATTATCTTCTATTGAAAATACTGAAAACTCTTTCAAAATGACTGTATATGTGAACTAAATCTGCAACAGAAGAGCAAAGTATCCTTTCCATAGCGGATTCACAAATGCGCTGCCCAATGAAAAGTAATTTTAGTGTGAACAGAACAGGCTTTTTTTTCCCTTCTTTTTTTCAGAAGAATAGTGTGCATGCCATACACTATTGTTGCATGTTGCTGTACACACATGCACAATACCACAGGTCTCGACCTCTGCCTGGGCTTTTGTCTTTGAAAGCATGACATATTTGTTTGTGGAGATATGGTGATGTTTACTCTGAATAGAAACGCTTCTGACAGTGCATGTTTGAGCAACAGCTGCATGCAAAAAGCTGACATGAAGGTAAAAGAATTGAATGAAGTCATGTGCATTAGTGTTAGGAACAAAAATCTGTGTTTTCTGAAGTTCAGGCGATGCGTGTTGATTGATTAATGATGAGGGTTTTTAATAGGGAGACTGAGGGTTTTTATACTGGGAAAAAGCTGGAAGAAATACAATAATGTTAATAACATGGATGAATGATGAATGATCTGATTTATCAATGTTCAGACAGCTTCAAAAAATGTATTTCTGTCTTGATTGCTTTAAATTATAACTAAACATACAGTGTGAATTAAATGTAAATGATAATATATTAAATATATTTCCATGTATATATATGTAGTTAAAGTCAAACTTATGTGCTCCTGTGAATTTTTAATACATTTTTCAATATTTCCCAAGTGATGTTTAATGAAGAGGATATTTTTTCAACACATTTTTAAATAAAATTTTGTGATGACAGCACATCATATTTTACTAGTTATTTACTAGTTACAAGTATTTAGCTTTAAATGCAATTTTAAGGCTAACTAGGTTAAAAGGGTTAATAATGTGAATAAATGCTAAATTATTTTGATCAGATTTTATTACTATTCAGCCAAAGTTTTATACACACACACACACACAAATACACACACACACAAATACACACACACACACATACACACATATATATATATATATATATATATATATATATATATATATATATATATATATATACTAAACACCTTGTGTATATTGTATACACACAATTTTATATGTAGAGTACCTAGATATACAGTAAATTAAAATTTTAAATAAAAACAATCCCAATTGCTGTTAAAATTGTTACATTTATTTTTTTTAAAAGAAAAAAAATGTATTAAAACTATTATGCTTAGAAATGTGTTGAAAAAATCTCTCCATTAAACAGACATTGGGGAAACAATAAACAGGGGGGCTAATAATTCAGGGGGGCTTATAATTCTGACTTCAACTGTATGTATATATATTCTTCAACCTAAACAGATTATTTCTTTAAATGGGAAAAATGTGTGTACACCAAATATTTTATGGTGGCCTAAAGACATGGTTACAAACAATGGAAAAGATAAGCTTTATGTTAAGAGATATACACTAGGGGCTCTATTTTGATGATCTAGGTGCAAAGTCCAAAGCGCAGGGCGCAAAAAACATTAAGGGCATGTCCGATTATACTTTTGCTATTGTGATGATGGAAAAATCCGATTTGTGTCGTGTTGCATGTTTTAACAGGGTTGAGCTTATTCTCTTAATGAGTTAATGAGATGTGTTTTGAGAATAAACCAATCAGAGCCTCATCTCATATTCCCTTTAAGAGTCAGTTGCGTCACGCCATAGCCGATTTGCTATTTACATGGTGGAGTTTGTAAGTGAAAAAACTGGGCGCCTCACTAAAACAGTTAAACAGAGCATCTGCAGAGCCTCCTCATTCTTTACTTTCCCTTTTACTCTCTTTCATGGATAGGGAAACGTGTTGTACGCAGACGTCCATTAGCCTATAAATAATTAATTTTGTTTGTTAAGCGCAAAGATTTGTTTCAAAACTATTTCTAATTCAGTTCTAATTTCCAGCGAATGAATAAATCGACAATAATAAATCGACAATAATTACGAAGTGTGGTCAAGAAACTCCAAATACATATGCTATGCCCCATATGGTCCAAAACCTGACAGGTGGGCAAATCTAAGGTTGTTTTTAATAAAACAAATATAAATATCTATATTATTACTACTACTACTACTACTAATAACATTATACAAAAGAAAAATTGTCATGAATAAACTAAAAAAGCCCCCCCGAGATGTCGAAGGCATGGAGGCAGTGTTTTTTTTTTATTTATGTCGAAAATAATTATTTTTATAAACATTTTTTTCCTTTAATTCTTTTTCATATGAACAATATTTGCATATTGCTGAACATCCTGTGTATATTAAGCAATGTTTAACCAAAGCCCACAGCTAACGCGCTCTGCACTGGACTATTTTAGTTCCTCAAAATAGCAATGCACCAACAATGCACCTTAACACACCTCCTTTTTTAGAACAGAACGCCTATGGGCACACATACAAGCACAAATGCATTTGCTATTTAAACAGCGTGGCGCAAAATGTCAAAACGACTCTTGCACCGAGCTGAAACTAGCAAACAACAGTTGCGTCTCGCCTTGCGACAGGTGTATGATAGGGCCCGAGGTCTTTGAGGGAGATTAGGGACCTTTCAAATTGTTCCTAAAATGTGGTGGAGTTGGAAAAGTGTTGATTAATGAATAAGAGGAGAGGTCATAAAGTTTTTGTTTGTTTGTTTGCTTGTTTGTTGTTTATTTGAGTCATTCATTCATTCATTCATTTTTCTTCGGCTTAGTCTCTATTTCAGAGGTCGCCACAGCGGAATGAACCACCAACTATTCCAGCATATGTTTTATGCACTGGATGCCCTTCCAGCTGCAACTAAGTACTGGGAAACATACACACTCATTCACACATGCACTAATACATTACGGTTAATTTAGTTAATCCAATTCACCTATAGCACATGTGTTTGGACTGTGGGGGAAACCAGAGCACCCAGAGGAAACCCACACCAACACGGTGAGAACATGCAAACTCCACACAGAAATGCCAACTGGCTTAGCCGGAACTCGAACCAGCAGCCTTCTTGCCATGAGGCAACTGTGCTAACCACTGAGCCACTGTGCCGCCCTATGTGGCATATATATTTCAAATATGAATATGAAGTGAATGAGAACATATCAATATAGTTACAAAAATGTGTACAACATAATTTCTTATTAACGAAAACTACAACAGAATCTGTAATCAGGCCCTCATAAGGCAATCCTGTAAACATATTTTCCTCATAAGCTTTCATCAATAATGTTATGTCTGCAATTATCTAAACATATAAATACAAAGCCTTTCATAACCTCTCGCAACAAAGAGATTTTAGTTACGAAACAGATGAAGACGGATTCGTCTGAAGTCACAACATAAAGAAAGGAGGTTCACCCCTTGATCAAACTGTTTACAGGAACCAAAGCAACAAACCGTGGCGTTTAAATCAATCTCTCTTCCCATTTCTTTATTTGTATGTTTAATCCTTTGTGGAGAGCAGTCGCTGAGCTAAACAAATTATTTTTAGGGCCAGATCGTTCCAGTATGTCGAAACCTGAGCACTTTGCACATTAAGAGTTGCTTAAAGCGCTTGTTTGCTTTGGTGATTTTGGGCTTTATGATGGATTATAATCTGGTGAGTTGTTATGAGTGTTCATTGTTGGTTTGATGCTGATCACCGGTCCACACGGCAATGCAAAATCGTGTTTAAAGGTGCCAGAGAGTGCATTGATTCAATATTATACTCTGATATCTACAGTGCTCAACATACAGTCAGAGATATTAGCCCCTCTGTTTATTTTTTCCAATTTCTGTTTAACGGAGAGATTTCTTCAACGCATTTCTAAATATAATCATTTTAATAACTCATTTCTAATAACTGATTTATCGTATTTTGCCATGATGACAGAAAATAATATTTGACTATATTTTTCAAGACACATCTATACAGCTTAAAGTGACATTTAAAGGCTTAACTTGGTTAATTAGGTTACTAGGCAGGTTAGGGTAATTAGGCAAGTTATTGTTTAATGATGGTTTGTTCTGTAGACTATCGAAAACAAATATAGCCTAAAGGAGCTAATAATATTGACCTTAAAATGGTGTTTAAAAAAATTAAACTGCTTTTATTAATAGCTGAAATAATACAAATAAGACTTTCTCCAGAAGAAAAAATATTATCAGACATACTGTGAACATTTCCTTGCCCTGGTAAACATAATTTGGGAAATTTTGACTTCAACTGTATATGAGTACACCCCTCACAAATATCTCACTTAGATTCATATTTTCTATAGGAAGCTTTACGATATTATATTAGTGCATATACATTGCATTAGTCAGTACTGAAGCTAAATCTAGCTAAATAACTTATTATAATGGTTCAAAATAATTACACCTAAATTTTAGGTTTGTTAGGGTAAAAATATTAAATAAAAAATTAAAAGGGTAAAATTTCAAGAGATGCAAAATAATAATAAAAAAATTAATAATAATAATAATAATAATAATATCAAATTTAGTTGAAATGTTGTAGCTTGTAATTTTTGTTCTCAATATTTCGCATGAATTTAAATGTATTATCCTTCTATTTCTAAAGATGTAAAACATTATTTCAATAAATATTTCTGTTTAATAAATCTGTTTTGTTCAAATGAACACAAAAATATTACCTACAGTTGAAGTCAGAATTATTAGCCCCCGCTGAATTATTAGCGCCCCTGTTTATCTTTTTCCCCAATTTCTGTTTAATGGAGGGAAGATTGTTTCAGCACATTTCTAATCAAATTGGTTTTAAAAACCTATTCCTAATAACTGATTTATTTTATCTTTGCCATGATGACAGTAAATAATATTTTACTTGATATTTTTCAAGACACTTCTATACAGCTTAAAGTGACATTTAAAGGCTTAACTAGGTTAATTAGGGTAACTAGGCAGGTTAGGGTAATTAGGCAATTATATTCTATAACGATGGTTTGTTCTGTAGACTATCGAAAAAAAAAATTAGCTTAAAGGGGCTAATAATTTTGTCCCAAAAATGCTTTTTAAAGAATTTAAAAACTGTTTTTATTCTAGCCAAAATAAAACAAATAAGACTTTTTCCAAAAGAAAAAATATTATCAGACATACTGTTAAAATTTCCTTGTTCTGTTAAACATCATTTAGGAAATATAAAAAAAGAAAACAAATCAAAAGGGGGCTAATAATTCTGACTTTAACTGTACATATATATATACAGTATATACTAAACATACCTTGTGAATATAGTATACTCACAAATTTATATGTAGAGTAGGATAGCACACCCAAAAATAAAAGTTTCATCATTTATTACACTCAAGTGTTTGTTTTTTGTTTACTTCTATGTATTTCTTTCTGCTGTTGAACTCAAAAGAAGATATTCTGAAATATGCAGGGGACAAAAAACACCCATTTACTTCTATAGTAGGAGCAAAACATATTATAGAAGCCAATGGCTGTTTTTTTTTTCAATATAACTTCCTTTGTGCTTATTTTTCACTGAACTATGCCTTTAAGGCAAGACACTGTCAGTAAAGTGAGTAAAAAATTGACTAATAGTTACAGTATAACTATGCTTCATCAGTTGATTGATTATGTTAAGAATTGCAAACAAGTTTTCTACAAT
>NC_141043.1:42247500-42250000 GCF_052040795.2 Danio rerio | reverse complement strand
GTTGAGAGGTGTTGGTTAGTTGTGATGGAGATTCAGGAGCGACGCCACACAGTGAAACAGCAGGACATCAACTCTTCAGTCCGAATGATGATCTGAAGAACAGACCTGTAAACATTGAGCAGCTGTGTCTGAACTGACATGATCATGAGCAAACGCACATCTAATTAACACAGACATCAGCAGACAATAGTAGATCATATGCTCAATCATGTATAAAATCTATGTGTGTGCATATATACATACACTACCTGACAAAAGTCTTGTCGTCAATCCCAGTTGTAAGAGCAAGAAATAATAGCTTGACTTAGTTGATCATTTGGAAAAGTGGCAGAAGGTAGATTTTTCAGATCATCTGTTGAACTGCATGACAAATCATCACAAATACTGCAGAAGACCTATTGGAACCTGCATGGACCCAAGATTCTTATAGAAATCAGTCAAGTTTGGTGAAGGAAAAATAATGGTTTGGGGTTAACCATATAATAATGCCAAACATATATATATCTATATATATTTTAACATATATATATATATATATATATATATATATATATATATATATATATATATATATATATATGTTAAAAGATATATAGATATATATGTTTGGAATTGTGTATATACGGCAGAAAATAGCATACCATTAAAAATTATTTTATTTTGTAATTGTGTTGCATGAATTGTATAATTGTATAATACCTTCACAAACATGACATTAAAAACGATCATTTGTTAGACAGACTCCTCTGTTCAATACCTGATAGTGAGCATTCCTCCAGTGTTTCCTGAGAATGAGCTGCCATCTGTGTTATCAGTACATGATGCTGTCAAAAAAACTTACACAAAACCATTAATTAAGCAGATTATAAAAGCCCAATGATCAATAATAAGACTAACTCAATATAAACAATAATCAATACAGATGATTTTCTCTGGGAACTGAACAAATGTAAGAGTTTGTGTTGCCAGTTATCTGTTCACAGCACAATAAGGCATGAGACTGGGTTGGGAGATCACTGTTCACATCACAACAATGTAAGAGTATATGTTGCCAGATCTTTGTTTAAATCACAACACAACACTACATGAGATCGTGTTGAGATTGTGTTGCCAAATCACTATTCACAACAAAAACATCGCAATAATCTGTTTAGCCAAATACACTGCATGAGTGTGTGTTGCCAGATCACTGTTCGCAACATAACAATTCATGAGTTTGTGTTGCCAGATCACTGTTCAGAACACAACAATTCGAGTTTGTGTTGGCAGATCACTGTTCACAACACAGCAAGCCAAACGTTTGTGTTGCCAGATCACTGTTTGCAACAGAATAGTGCATGAGTTTGTGTTGCCAAATCTCTGTTCATAACACAACAATGCATGAGTTTGTGTTGCCAGATCACTGTTCATAACACAACAATGCATGAGTTTGTGTTGCCAGATCACTGTTCTTAAGACACCAATACATGAGTTTGTGTTGCCGAGTCACTGTTCATAACAAAACAATGCATGAGTTTGTGTTGCCAGATCACTGTTCATAACACAACAATGCATGAGTTTGTGTTGCCAGATCACTGTTCATAACACAACAATGCATGAGTTTGTGTTGCCGAGTCACTGTTCATAACACAACAATGCATGAGTCTGTGTTGCCAGATCACTGTTCATAACACAACAATGCATGAGTTTGTGTTGCCGAGTCACTGTTCAAAACACAACAATGCATGAGTTTGTGTTGCCGAGTCACAGTTCAAAACACAACAATGCATGAGTTTGTGTTGCCGAGTCACTGTTCATAACACAACAATGCATGAGTCTGTGTTGCCAGATCACTGTTCATAACACAACAATGCATGAGTTTGTGTTGCCAGATCACTGTTCATAACACAACAATGCATGAGTTTGTGTTGCCAGATCACTGTTCATAACACAACAATGCATGAGTTTGTGTTGCCAGATCACTGTTCATAACACAACAATGCATGAGTTTGTGTTGCCAGATCACTGTTCATAACACAACAATGCAAGAATTTGTAACTAGATGTTTGTAACTAAATTTGTGACAACAATACCCTGTAAAAGTTATATGACAGGAAGTCATGCCAATAAAATATAAAACAATTATTTTTAACTTAAAATTCAAGATTCAACTTTTTGATCAATTTGATGGATATAAATTAACATGACTAGAAAAGTTAAGTTGGTTCAACTAAAAAATATATATAATGCAACAGGAGTTTTTATACAGTCTAAAGTTACAATTTTGTAAATTATGTTTATTTATTTTGCACTGACCCATCGTTTTTCTTCTTATAACCTTAATATATCATCAAGAGTCTTGTATAATTTTAATTTGCCTGTATATGTTTTTTAACCTCTTAAAGTGACAGTAGCCATTCTCTTGCATTATACCACAAATCCCAAAGCACGACAGTTACAGCTAAGAAATTTTCACTAATCTCCCACCACTTTAAAAATCCCACTGCATGGCCTGAGGATG
>NC_141043.1:42220000-42242500 GCF_052040795.2 Danio rerio | reverse complement strand
AAGTATTATTTTCTGCCTTAACAGCAGCGAAAAAAATGTTAGCTTTACGTTGGCAGCCTCCACACTCTCTAGACCGAAAACACTGAATGTATATGTTGTTGGACATCACAAGTATGGAACTGTCTGTGGCAAGGATGCATGGCGCTTCTCCAAAAACTATTACTTCATGGATATGTGCAATAACTAAGAAAAAAGATGTGCTATAGTGAATTTTCTTTGTATTTTATTTAACCTATGTGTAAAAGTCCAATGTATCTGCCTTTGTTAAAAGTATTCTCGTAAAAAGTAATGCAGAGGTTAAGTTATTTATTTATGTATTTTTTTTTAAAAAAATTCTCTTTTTGTTTTCTGCTCTGATTTTTTTTTTGTTTATTACTATTTTTGCCAGGGGTGGGTTGGGTGGGATAATAATAGAAAATGCAGTTGGTTGGTATTTTTGTTTATAACTATGTATGAGAGTTTATTTTCAACTGTTAGGGTTAGAAATTGTGCTAAATGTTGGCTACCTGTACCTAATCATTTGCAAAAACGTACTTAGACATTTGCAATTTGATGAAATGAATGAGAAATTCAAGTCTGTTGTGAACAATTGCCAAGTGGTTTGAAGGTTTGTCCATGTTGTTTTGTGAATGTAATTCCTGTTTCAAGAAATGAGCCAAACCAATGAAGAAAAACTGTGATAAGAAATAAATATAATAAAATAATATTAATACAATAAATTTAATTACTTAATAAAGTAACGTTAGGTCCTAAGTAAAATTATTTTAAGTAAAATCTGTGTCAAAGAAAAGGCCTATTTGTAATGTTTCTAATTTTATTTATAAATAAAACTTAATGACAGCCACAACAAGATGGTCATTGTGACATGTTACCAAAACCCTTCCCGGATTCCAACAACAGGCAGTGAGACATTTATATGCTGTAAACAACTTACAGCATCGTTTTCTCTTGAGCGAGAACATCATCAAATATTCCATTCGCTTTATGCTCATAATGATAATCAAACTGCTCTCTGCTAAATAAAACTCTGTTTTGCACCTTGTACATGAAAGCTGTGAGCTATGCTGGCTTTCATCCGCGCTCTTCTGTTTGTTGTTCTGCTTCTATCATCTTTGTCAATAAGAGCTATGATCTCGCATTAGCATTGCGTCCGGCTGAGGGAAATGGATAAAAGTGTTGTAGCGTCGGCATGGCGACCGCATAAATGGCTCAGAGGGCGAACAATGGACAGCTCTTCGGGCCCGAGTCCTTTCTGTCTCCTCCATCCACATCTGCTGCCTCGCTTTCACCAATACGGGATGTTCTGCCGATTATTTCGTGTGTGTTTTTTCATGCCGCCGCCATTATTAAAAAGCGACAGGCTGAGGAAAACGCGCGCGCGACGTGGAAACCCGCCAAATTCTGCTTGACGAAATTAAAACCGTCATCATCGGCAGTGTTCAGTTCTGGAAATGCGTCGAAACACTATAGTACAGGATAACAGTGTTACAAACACAGCTATAAATAAAAAAAAAAAATTAGGTGACTTATTTTTTGAGCTCAGCTTCCAAACATATATGGATGTAATTTTTCTGAGCCAAAAAAAAAAAAAAAAAAAACTGATCATACATCGTTTTAATTAAAGGGTTTGTTCACCCAAAAACTACACAATTCAGTTAAATGCTCACCCTCTTGTCGTTTTAATCCTCTGAGACAATCATTTATCATCGTAACACAAATTAAGTTACTTTACATTGAACTTAAGACCAAAAATCTATTTTACAATTCTTTTCGGCACACAAAAATGATGGAGCTTCGATTATGGCTGAAACACTGAAGTCACGTGTGTTTGGTTTCTTTTAGGACTTTGAACATCTTGTGACCATTAATGGAGGATTAGAGAGCTCTCAGAATGCATGTAAAATGTCTTCATTTGTGTTACGACAATGAATGAAAGTTTTAGGGCATTGGGAGAACAGAACAACGTGAGAGTAATTAAAAACATAATTATAATTATTAGGTGATCTAATCCTTTTCTGCCTCTTCCATCCACATCTGCTTCCTCACATTCACCGATATGGGATGTTATTTTGTGTTTTTTTCATGCCGCCGGCATTATTAAAAAGCGACAGGCTGAGGAAAACGCGCGCACGGCTTGTAAACCCGTCAAATTCTGCTTGACTAAATTAAAACCGTCACCATCGGCAGTGTTCAGGTCTGTAAATGCATCGAAACACTATAGTACAGGATAACACTGTTACAAACACAACTAGAATAAATAGAAATCGGGTGTCTTATATTTTCTTTGAGCACAGCTTCCAAACATTTATAATTTGGGATGTAACTTTTCAGAGCCAAAATTATGACTATCATTTTAATTAAAGGGTTTGTTCACCCAAAAACTATAGAATTCAGTTATTAGTTGCTCTTGTCGTTTTAGCCTAATCCTCTGAGACAATCATTTATCATTTTAACCCAAATTAAGTAATTTTACATTAAACTTAAGACCAAAAATTTATTTTACAAATTTTTGGCACACAAAAAGATTGGAGCTTCAAATACACCCCCACATCCCCTGAGAAATAAAGACGCTATGTGTTTGACTCTAAATATTATATATATATATATATATATATATATATATATATATATATATATATATATATATATATATATATATATATATACACTTAAAGTCTGAATTATTAGCTCCCTTGAATTGTTAGACACCCTGTTTACTTTTTTTTCCAATTTCTATTTAACGGAGAGATTTTTTCAACACATTTCTAAATATAATAGTTTTGATAACTCATTTCTAATAACTGATTTATTTTGTCTTTGCTATGATGAAAGTAAGTAATATTTTGCTAGATGTTTCAGGACACTTCTATACAGCTTAAAGTTACATTTAAAGGCTTAACTAGGTTAATTAGGTTAACTAGGCAGGTTAGGGTAACTAGGCAAGTTATTGTATAGTGATGGTTTGTTCTGTAGAGTATCGAAAAAAAAATTAGCTTAAAGGGGCTAATAATATTGACCTTAAAATGGTGTTTAAAAAATTTAAAGCTGCTTTTATTCTAGCCTAAATAAAACAAATAAGACTTTCTCCATAAGAAAAAATTATATCAGACATACTGTAAAAAATTCCCTTGCTCTGTTAAACATCATTTGGAAATATTAAAAAAAAAAAAAAAAAAAAAAAAAAAATATATATATATATATATATATATATATATATATATATATATATATATATATATATATATATATATATATATATATATATATATATATATACAGCTGAATAGATTCAAAACTAGTGTTTAAGTCTAGGGGACTTGAGCCCATTTAAAAAAAGTGGAGTGTTTAGTTAAGTGTGAAGCACACTTTTGAACGTTTTCATAAAACCTTAAAATTAATGCGTGAAAGAAAACATAAACATATATGTTCCTAAGAATAAACATGTTTTCTAGCACAGTCTGGTCATTTCACTTCATAAGTGCTCAATGTATCGCTGGAGGTATTCAGCAGGTATTCATTTTGTTTCGTCTTTGCCTTCATTATATGTTTTTTTGACTCTCAAAGTGCCAGAATAGTCATAGACTTGCATGTTACGAATCACCATAAACCATGATTTCAGCAAAAAATAAATAAAATTCTTCTGTAATGTTCAATTGCAGTAATAAAAAGTCACCTACAGGGTAAGAAAATAAAAAACTGTGACCTCTTGGTCTCCTGATCTGAAAGAGCACTAAAATGTTCCTCTGGGATGTTCTGTCTAATGCAGCATCTCCATCAGACTGTACAGCAGTTATAAATGGCAGCAGCTCTAGGCAACCATCAGGGTTGAGAACAGGGTAAAATTACAATATTCAAACAGTGTGGCTGCGGTCTGTGGCTGTGCGTCTAACCTCAGTTTACCTGATAGAGGATCACTGGGGATGTTTACGAACCACAGGAAATCCAACCCACTTCAGTGGTCAGCAGGGTAAAAGCAATCCTACTGACCACAACTTTAAATTGCAAGCTTTCAGACTGTGAATGCTGTGTTTACAGTTTGTATTAAGATGCTTTTTGGTGCGATTGCGTCAAGTAGACAAGGGATGAGTCGAGACGTTTCTGTTTACATCTCTTTTTTTGGCCCACTTTCTTGATTTCTTTGAGAGGAGAGTCTATGAGCATGTGTATGCATGCACTTCTCGGACTTTTCTATCTAATATTTTAAAATAAACTCACGCTGTACTCAAAGCAAATAAAATAAGTTACAGTTTTTATTTACTTACCTCTATTTATGAAGTATATTCAACTGATTTGAATGCTTTTCAAAATATTTCCACCAAAATTTGAGTTGTACATTAAAATTGTTTTTGAGTGTTTCTAAACTGCAAGTTTTTTTTTATTTTTATTTGCACTATTATGTAGAAAGTTTACAAAAACATAAACCTTTGAAGAAAGTTGCTAAAAGTGTAAAAAAAAAGACAGATTAAAACACTAGGGGCTCTATTTTAACGATCTATGTGCAAAGTCTAAAGTGCATGGCGCAAAAGCATTAATGTGTCCGAATCCACTTTTGCTATTTAAAGGATGGAAAAGCACATGGTCTAACAGGGTTGTGCTTATTCTCTTAATGAGTTATGGGTGTGTTTTGAACAACGTGCATTAAACCAATCAGAGTCTTATCTCACATTTCCTTTGTGTCAGGCCATGGCGCATTTGCTATTTACATGGCGGACTTTGTTAATGGAAAAACTGAATGCTTCACTACCAAGAAAACAGTTGAACAGAGCATCTGCAGCGCAAGGATAAAGAACGAGCCTCTTCCATTCGGCCTCTTTACTTTCTCCTGATTGTGCTTTTACTCTTTACTATACTCCTTTAATTTTGTGGATGAGGAAACGGTAAATATGATATGATATGGACAAGTGTTTACTCGTTGTTTTTGGAACCAAGGTGTGCAGTATGAAATGTAATTTTATTACTGTTTTTATATGTATGTAACTTATTTATCTATTTTTAGTATGGAGAGCTCTGCTGTGACATGTGAATTTCCCTTCGGGGATTAATAAAGTCAAACTAAACTAAACTAAAAGTTTACTGCACTGAACACATCTGTTAGCCTACATATTTAATTAAATTGGTTAAACGCAATGATTTGTTTCAAAACTAATTCTAAATTTAGTTCTAATTTCCAGCAGACAAATAAATAAACAATAATAATGAAGTGTGGTCAAAAAACTGAGTTATATCCAAACACACGCCCTGTTCTTATGCCTCATATGGTGACGCAGACGTCTCCAAAACCCAACAGGTGGACAAATCTAAACTTGTTTTTCTTAAAACGAATATAAATGTGCATATCATAAATAATACTGCTCACAATAAAAACATTATACAAATGCAGATTGTCTTGAATAAATTGAATAAGACCCCCGACATGATGGAGGCAGTGGTTTTTATATTTATGTAGAAAATAATAATTTTTGATACTTTTTATTCCTTTAATTTTTTTTCACATGTAAAGATATTTGTGTATTGCTGCTCATCCTGTATGTATTAAGTAATGTGTTAGCGTTTGAACCTGCATAGACGCATAATTAATACGCTCTGCGCTAGACTTTAGACCAGCTTTTAATTGGTCGATGTTGTGGTCTATTTTAGTATCTCAAAACAGCAACACATCAACAATGCGCCTTAACACACTTTTTCAGACTGTCACACCCATGTGTCCACAAAGTGGTGCAAATGGATTTGCTATTTAAACAATGCCATGCAAAAAGTAAAAAATCAGGGTTGCGCTGGTCTGAAAATAGCAGCAAATCATGCCATGCATGTCTTGCACCTTATGAGCCAGGTTTATGATAGGGCCCATAGTTTGGAAATCAGACAGTGATCAAATCACATCTTAAAGTGACAGTTCACACAAAAATCTAAATTCTGGCAACTTTTGCTCACTATAAACTTGTTCCAAACCGGTTTGAGATTCTTTCTTCTGTTGAACATTGGAATGTTGGAAAGAACACTTATTGACTTCCATAGTTTTTGTTCCTATTATCGATGAAAAATGCTGCTTCTCCCCAAAAAATTCTTCAGAATATCTTGTTTTGTGTTAGTTCTTAACAATTTAGATTAGTTCTTAAAATTTAGAACCAGTTAAGTGTGAGGAAATGATTTTGAGGAAACTATATTAATCATCTAAGTTTTTCATGTGAGGGAGCGAGGACAACAAAAGTTAGGATCCAGGTGCAGGTTTAATAAGAATAGTCGTGCAAGCAGGCAATAGTCAATACAGGAGTTGTTGGTATATGGACAATCTAAATCATTGTCATTAAACAGGCATGAGGTCAAAATAGGCTGTGATACAACATATAACAAAAAATAAGGCTAAGGTCGGGGCGAGGCAGTGGCGCAGTAGGTAGTGCTGTCGCCTCACAGCAAGAAGGTCGCTGGTTCGAACCACAGCTCAGTTGGCGTTTCTGTGTGGAGTTTGCATGTTCTCCCTGCCTTTGCGTGGGTTTCCTCCGGGTGCTCCGGTTTTCCCCACAGTCCAAAGACATGCTGTACAGGTGAATTGGGTAGGCTAAATTGTCCGTAGTGTATGAGTGTGTGTGTGAATGTGTGTGTGGATGTTTCCCAGAGATGGGTTGCAGCTGGAAGGGCATCCACTGCGTAAAAACTAGCTGGATAAGTTGACAGTTCATTCTGCTGTGGCGACCCCGGAATAATAAAGGAACTAAGCTGACAAGAAAATGAATGAATGAATGAAGGCTAAGGTCAAAAACAAGACATACAAAATAAAGAACCGATAAAAGACTCGCTAAACAAACAAAGACTCGGTAATGAACTAGTGTGGTGTAGTGTATAAATAGTCGAAATGATCAGCAATCACAAGCTGCGTCTGTGTCATCAGCAGTGATCACCGACTGGTGTGTGTGAAACAACATGATGGGATTTGTAGCTCGTTAAGGTGACATATGTAGTTTACCAGCAATCTGCCAGGACTGGATCGCTGGTAACCATAATAAAGCAAATGGTCTAAAGCTCACATCACAGGTGGACTTAGGGCATGTCCAAATCCACTTTTGCCTTTTTAAGGATGGGAAAATCCATCTGTGTGCCCAGCGCATGGTCTAAAAGGGTTGCTCTCGTTCGCTTAATGAGTTATGGGCATGTTTTGGGTATCACGTGCATTAAAACTATCAGAGTGTCATCTCCCATTCCATTTATGAGCGAGATGTTGTCATGCCATGGTGAATTCACTAGACAAGCTTTTAGTTGGTCAATATTTCAGATGTCTCAAAATAGCAGTAAACAAGTTGGTGCAGGACGTGAAATGATACATACGCTGGGCTGAAACTAGAAAGAAACACGAGTGTCTTTGCCTAGTGCCACATAGGACCCCAGCTATAAAGTGGTCTGATCAAAATACTTTCAACTGAAATTGGTCAAAAGTGGACAAGCTCAAAACATAGTCCTTGTTGACACCTGAATTTAACATTGTCCACCAGTGATATTGACAAAAACGCAGGTGTAAATAAGCCCAAACACTATAGCGGTGAGCCAGCTGTCGAAGTGATCCATGGAAAGGGCTTGAAATGGATTAGGTGTCTGCATGTTATCTGCTGCTTTTCATGTGTAAATGAAAAGTGAATGTGACTTTTCTAGCAACAGGTTTTTGATGTGAGCATACGAGATGAGAAACACTGCAACAATGACCTGTAGCCACGGTCAATTCAGCACCAGTGACTGAAGCTTTTGTCCTTGTCCCGTCCAGCTGGACCATGGCTTATATAAGAGAGACACTGAAAAAAAGCGAGAGATACAAAAAGTCTGAGAGAGAAAGAGATACATGGAGATCGAATGGGAGGGAAATCAGACGTGAATGTTCTGTAACAGCTGCTGCTTTACGGATTCAAAGGATGTGTATAATGCTTTACTTTAATCAAAAGGTGCAAAAGGAAAAAAGTCCCCCTTGAAACACCATGCTGGCTGACCATCAAAAATATTAGCTGTGCATTTTTGCTTCAAAAATCTAATGTTGTTCCTTAGTCTTTTCTTACAATACTAAGGATTTCCATGAAAAGTTACAGCAGGTAGAGAATGTTAAAGTACATTAAAATCATGTAATATTGTTAATAACATTGCACTTACAAAAATACATTAATTTACTATTTATTAATTTATATAAATAAAAATTTAATATAATAATACATTTAATATATATTTTACTGACAATAAACTATTTATGAAAATCAGAACAAATTACGGCTTTAGTTTTAAAAATGTATCACAAAAACCTGGTGCCGCATAATAATAATAATAATAATAATAATAATAATAATAATAGCAATAGTAATAATGAAAGCAATAATAATAAATATGAATATAAAATATTTTCTACTTTATTCTACTTTATTATCTACTTTTATTTCTACTTAATTATATAATATAATATTTATATAATACTTAAAGCAGTCATTTTAATCTGAATATATGATAATACATTTAATATATATTTTACTTACATTATTTAACTATTTAAGAAAATCTGAACAAATTACAACTTAAGTTTAAATATTTAAAAAAACCTTGTGCCACGTGTAATAATAATAATAATAATAATAATAATAATAATACTGCTACTACTACAACTACTACTAATAATAATAGCAAGAGTAATAATGATAGCAATAATAATATATATGAATATACAATATTTAATATTATTTTATAAATGGTAATTACATATTAAAATCTTTATATAATATTTATAATAGCAATTTTATTCTGAAAAAATAATACATTTGATATATATATATATATATATATATATATATATATATATATATATATATATATATATATATATATATATATATATATATATATATGTGTATATATACCTGACAATGTTTAACTATTTATGAAAATCAGAACAAATTATAATAATAATAAATTAATAATAATAATAATAATAATAATTATAATAATATTAATAATACTGAAAGCAACAATAATAAATATGAATATAAAATATTTTATACTTATTTTATAAATAGTAATTATATATTATAATATTTATAAAATATTTAAAACAGCAGTTTTAATCTGAATATATAATATTCCCCATAATATTATTAATAATAACAATAAAATATGAATATAAAATATACTTTTTATTGAAAGTTATTTATTTAAAATATTTAAATTTAAAACAGCTATTTTAATCTTAGCAAATAATAAAAATATATCTTTATTAAGAAATTATAATATATATTATTCTAAAACACTAATCACAGTTTATATTTTTATTGTTTTCTTTTGGTACATGACAAAATAATACAAACACATATTGCAAATGATCACTGGCAGGCCTACTAAATGCAAAGCCAGGATGTATACAGTGGAACTATGCAAACTACTATGGAAAAAAGTACAATATTTAAAAAAACCTAGTGAATAATTTTAAATTGTTACAAGACATCGTCACATAAGACCAAACGTCTTCCCACACGGGGATACATACAGGGACCCCTGCTTAGTCCTTATTATGTAATGTGTAAATTAAACATTCATACTAAGCTGTTTTAGTCATTATATTGGCCCATTCTTTTAAATCTAAAATTTTGTGAGTTTTCCGTGTTTTAAGATGACTCTGATCACTGTGAACTTTCCTTTGGTAATATTTGACATCTGTTCCCAGTAATCTCCCAGTAAGCATAACCGTGGTGACAGTGGTATAAAATTTACCCAGAATATTTAGGGTTTGGTGACATCATTTGTTTTGTTATATTAAATTATAAACAATTTATATTTTGTTTAATTAATTAATTACTTTTATTTTTATTTATTATTTTTGTTAATTAGTTGTTAATGTGACACTTTTATGTGTGAAAATTTTGGGGGCAGAAAAGAACTGATTAATCATTCATTTTGAAGAATAAAAAAAGCAAAAAATAATTGTCTTTAACCCCAAATCTTCCATCACCGACCATCCTTAATCTGAACGTACACTTTCTCATTTCCCCTCGTCACGCTTCCCAAAAAGTCCACCCACAAACGCAAGTCACCTCCAACACAATCGCTCCGTCCCAAGCCCATCACAACCAATTACAGGGACGAGTTTTGTCACGGTCAACCTGTCGTCACCGCCGAACTCCAGATGTCTTCACCGCCGCGCTGCTTCAAACAGAGCAACCACGAGGAACCAAGCCGTGCTCCTCCTCACCTCCGGCATCCATATTGATCCAACAAATTTGCCACAAATCATTTTACAAATGCCCAGCGGGGGGCTATAGAAGCTGGTGGAAATGCCCCCATTGAGGCCGGCTCTTCTCCTGTGGAGACTGCGGGGCTTGTTGGAGTGCGCTGACAGCCTCTGATCCTCGGCCATCTGTGGGGTGGCCCTTTGTGTCCTCTGGAGCTCGCTGGATTCAACAGTAACTAAACATTAGAGGGCAGAAAGGGAGCTGGCAGACACACACAGTTCAATCACGGGCCATTCAGAAGATCAGCTTGAAAAGACGAATGAAGTGTGTGTGAATGAAACAGCCAATTTAAACCATGTCATAACTTCTGCCACCATTAAATCTGTTCAAAAAGTTATTAATATTATTGTATTATTATTATTAACACTTTTTATGCCAATTATGACTTATGAATGGTGCAATAAACGGTTCCCCCGTGTATCTGTACTTGATATTTTAATCTCAATTATTACCTGTTTCCAGATTCACTGTTCTTTCTGTGCATCTTGTCCCATGTGCGTTATTTGGTACCATAGATTCCTTGGTTGTTTTCTAATGGCTCGTTTCCACTGACTGGTACAGTACGGTACGGTTCGGGTCGTCTTTCCTGTCTCTTCTGATATCCGATCATTTCAAAAACGGACAACAGACTTTTAGACTATTATGAACTCGGAATGACTGAATTACTTTATAACAAGAGGTTACATTTGCTGCTGAAGATTAAAGATACCGATAAGAGGTTTGCACTGACTGTGGGGTTTGCTGCACGTTGTTTTTGTACCCAAATAAGGACTAAATGTATGCTGTGTGTAGTTTATCTGTAATTGGTAACAAATCGGAGACTGTAAGGGGCTGTATGTGTTCATATATGTTGCATTTATTTATTTTATATCATTGATCTGCAGTTATAATCAAACCATGTTCATAGAAAGGCTAGCAATGAACATTTATAAACAAGTATTTACGTGTATACAGTATCTGTTTTGTGAGAAGTGCTTCTCATTTGACATGTGAACAACCCGTACAGCTTTACTTGACATTTCCTCGAGCGAGAATGACGTTGACTGGAACTTTCTGTCGTTTCTACCTCTGGTAAATTTTGGTAGTGAAAACGCAAGCCTGATAAAGGTGACCCAAAACAACCCGTACTGTACCATACTCTACGGGCCATAACTCCATCATGACCATTTTGACCACTGTTCCCGAGTCTTGTCCCATGGCACCCTCTACTCAACCCTAACCCAATCTAACCCACCAGGCAAGAGCCTGCATCCAGCATGGGAGATCCTCTGCTGGTGTTGATGTGAGCAGATGGGATCTCAGCAGCCTCTCAAGCCCAGTGGTCTTTAACTCTCAAACAGCACAGATAGTATGTGCCTCCATAAGCAGCGCTGCTCATCATGGAGATTGCCATCCTGTGTGGTTTGGCTGAACCCTTACCTTCTATTCCAGGACTTCACACCAAAGCTCGCTCCAGTCTTAGAGTTCACTACAGTGCCTGCTCCAGTCCTCAAATCTGCTCCAGAGCTCAAAGCTGAGCCCCCTTCCGTCCTGATACCTCTCATGAGCTCTCTCCAGTCCCAGACTTTGCTCCGGAGCCAACTCCATTTCAGGACGCCACCCCAGTTCACTCCAGTTCTCTGGTCCACCGAAGAACCCACTCCAGTCTTCAAGTCCACAGCAGAGCCTGCTCCAGTCCTAATGTCTGCTCCAGAGCTCATTCATGAGCCATCCCCAGTTTCAGACTTCACTCCAAAGCTCTCCCTAATCCCAGACACATCTCCAAAGTCTTCCCCAGACTGTGCTCCACTCAAAAGCTCAAAAGCTTTCCTGTGAGCTTCTTTATGAGTGCCCTATAAAGGTTTCCTAATATAAATATACAAATAAACTACTATTATGACTGTTTAAACGAACGTTTAGAATAAAAACTATTTAAATTATTAGCATTATAATTGATCTCTTTCAAAAGTATGTAAAATTGCATATGCTACTTTGTAAAAGGATGAAGTAGTGATCACAAACCAGCTGGGTAGTCAAGAGAGGAGTTGGAAGTGGTTTAGGATGTGCATTCGCCAGAGGCTGTGCCGTGAAAGAGCTTGGATTGGACAGGTGTACATCCACACGTGGAGATGGCGGCAGCTGCAGACACTCGTGGAGCACAGATGTGCAGAGCTGAGGGTCACTGTCACCGGCCTGACTGCTGGAAACACACAGAGCTGAAGATGCGGCCAGCTGATTCCTGAAGCCTTCCATCAATCATTAATCCTAATTGTTCCCAGTGCACAGCCGTGCAGGACTGCCAGCGACTGGAAGAATGACATGCGGAGGGAGAACAACAGTTGCTGATGAAACTATATTCAGACATCTGCTGGAAAAAAAAGAGCACTGAAAAGTGATATTTGACCCTGCATGGGGTTGTGTGCAGTTGCCAGGGTGTTGCTATGTGGTTGCAGGAGTGCCGTTTATTTTTGTTTCTTTTAAAAATGTTGCTATACTGTTACTATAATATTCTTTATAAGTTTTAAAGTTATTTATATAGTTGCAGAAGTATTCTAGTTGTATTTTAGCGTGTTGCCATGCTGTTACTAGGGTGCTTTTACACTCAAAAAAGCTGAAGTTTATTCAAACTACTCATTTAAAATGAGTCGCAACCAGCAGTGTGAAATATCAAATTACAAATACTTAAACTACTGTAACCGACTAGTTTTTCTCAGGTATTGTAATTTACTAGGTAGCTTTATAATTGTGTACTTTTACTTTCCCTTGAGGACAGTTTTAGTGCAGTATCAGTACTTTTACTCCACTACTCCCCTGTACCTGCGGTCACTACTTTTTCTTGTCTATGGGGATTAGAAAAATCCGTCCTGTGATTCCTGTCCAATCAAATCGCACATAGAAGGAAAAATGCATCATGATGAACAGGCCCAGATTAAGAATTCAGGGTGCTTTCACACCTCCCTTATTCAGTTTGATTGAATCGCACTAGAGTTCGTTTTCCCTTTTGGTGCGGTTCGTTTGGGCAGGTGAGAATGCAGCAATCGTACTCGAGTGCGCGCCAAAAGAGGACCAAATAAGCGTACCGAGACCTGCTTGAAGAGGGGGTCTCGGTACGCTTTTAAACGAACCCTGGAGTGGTTCATTTGTGGTGAGAAAATGATTCGTACTAAAACAGGTCCAACCGCAAAAAGTACTGCGACTTTTGGACTCTTTTGGACTAAACCAGCTGCCGTAGGCCGATGCGCTGTGCATTATGGGATATCGTGGAAAAATATTTGTTGACAGCACTTTACCAACAGAGCGAGAGAGATGGTAAAACATTACCTGATGGATCGTTGGTAATATTTCTGCAAGATGACCATGTGACAGTTTAGCTAAATGAATTCACGCCTCCTCCTGAAGTGACGATCGATGCATTTTCCAGCCGCAGCCGTGCGAAATGTATAGTTTGTCTAAAGCAGGAATACAATCAGTCAGCGCAGTCGTCCATTTTGTGTCTGCTGGTTTTGTTTACTTGTGGGAGTTCATTGGCATTTTCCCGCACCTGAATTCTGACCAATCAATAGGCAGTTTAGGAAATATGTTTAACAACATCTGGCCAATGAGAGATGTGGATTTTGTCAGATGACTGCACTTTGGTTCGTTTCAAGTGGTTCGGACCACAGCCAGCAGTGTGGTGTGAAAACGACCCAAAGTCGGCAGAAAATGCAACAATGTATCATTTATTGCCCTTAGGTGGACAGAAACACAACTTTAACATACGACAGTGTTTCTTTGAAAGTGCATGCAAGAGGGCATTGTGACTGATATATGTTTACATGTACCTTATGTGAAATAAATGAACAGGAAATTGCCACCACATGTGTTAAATTATAATTTATAGGGAAGATGGTGTCATTTGCAAAACAGTTGCACCAGCCTTTAACTCAAATAAATCTCCTGCTGTCCTGTAATGAAGTTGTGTGGAAGTTTGGGTATATTTATGGGCCGAAACACAGCTTTCAAATTTGTTGTTGCTTTTTTCTCTCTGTACATCAAAAACTGTAGTGTTTCATTTCAGTTTTACTATGATGTCCGCTAAAATGTCATTCTGTGTTATTTTTTTTTATCTGTTAAAATCTAATAAAATAACTTATTTTTGTATGCACTAGTCAGTTGTTAAATGTATTTTTTTTTTTACATACAGTTGAAACAAGACGTTTACATACACTGTGTAAAAGGGCAAATAACCTTTAAAAAAAGTCAGATGTTAATGTGACTAAACTTTTTCTCTATTAGGTAAGTTAGGATTATCACATTTGTTTCTGTTATGCTTAATAGCAAAATAATGAGAGAGAGATTTTTTCTTGAAAGTTTTCAAGTGAAGTTTACATATAATAAGATTATTATATCTCTGAAAAAGCTCAAAGGATGGTGTCAAGGTTTTGAAAGTTTCTGATTGGCTAATTAACAACATTTGAGTTATTTGGAGGCACAACTGTAGAATAGTATTTAAGAAAAACCTTACAAGCCAAGGGGTTCCAACCCGGTGCGAGTAAGGTGTACCTAATAAAGTGGTCTGTGAGTGTATATGTTCCACTAAATGACGAGGAAATGTTATTGCACCCATATCTTTGCAAGCTATTTGAAGCATTTACTTAGTTGTATTCATTAACGTGTATTTAATTTATAAGTAAGTCCAATTTAGTGCAGACGTCTTGTCTTTGACCCTTGTATGAAACGCACCATTGATGGAAAGGTAAACAGGAAGCGTGCAGTCTTCCCTCAAAACACATACAATCACACGCACCCCATTTATGATTTATATTTACATGCGCGTGTTTACTCGCCGTTACACGAAAAGTAGCTGAGTCACCTAAAAAATATGAAAGGAAAACGAGCTTGGTTTATGTGGTGTTGTGTATTTGTATTCATATATCAGCAATAACTCGCATCGAATGTTTTGCTATAAATCAGTTTACACAAATATTTGCGCAAGTTTTAAACAAACAGGTCAATGAAACACAACAACAGGGTTTTTGACTCTGTGTGTCGAGGGGGCCACATCTCATAACCTCCAACATGTGCTCGGCTCTTATTATTTTAACTGCTTCCAGTGACTTTAGATCCTGGTGACCTCCAAGTGCAATCAAGAACAGGAATGGACGCATTAAAACGCCAAGCGCAGGGCAGCTTAGGTTACCGCTTTATGAACAACAAAGACAAAACAACATTTCGGACAAGCGTTTGCTCCGACTGCGTTCTCGAATTGTAAATAAAACAACGTTGGCTAAATATTTAAACAAAACCAGGTTGAATAATTAATTGTGGTTTTTGTGTTATTAAATGTTTTGATTATCGCTTTGATGGAATGTCAGCATTTATGGAAATCATAATATATTGAGAATGGGAAACTGAGAGGAAAGTATTTTTGTTGTGTTACATTTTAAACAGTAGAGAATTAAATAAGAGAAACACAGATTATTATGCATATTCGTATATAAAATTATACAGATCAGTAGTACAATCATAGAAAATTAGGGACAAAACGTATTAAATAATTAATTCATATATTGTTTTATGCAAGTGTTGGGATCTTCTGGATGCTTTTATGTGTTTATATACTTTTTACGATGTTGCTGTGTTTACAGTATTTTATCATGTCGCTATCTAGCTGCAAGGCATGCAATGCAATTACTAATATCCCTCCCATTTTAAGGCCGACTGCAACTTGAAGTGCGGTTTCGCCGCCCACCATATTGATTAACAGTTTTGTATTAACTAGACTCCATAGTAACTCGTATATGAGCATTATATCACATGAGCAGCAGTGCGATATAGCTGTATATCAGCACTGGTGGGAGGCGTGCTTTGAGGCCGCAGGTCCCACCTGTGCTGATATACAGCCATATTGCACTGCTATGAGTGTGATATTGCGTTGATACAACAGTTCGACGGCACAATCGTGTATATAAACAAGAAAATCAAACACGGAGAGTCTGAAACCCTTTTGTATTGGTAACTACTTTCTTCCGCCATTCATTCACATCTGCAGCTGATGTTAGAATAGCAGAAGCCGTTACTAATTTACCAACGTCACTTTAGAGCTAGTGTTTGAATGATTCTCTAGAGTAATTTCTAAAGGCAAAACAGCTGATTTTGCTCACTCACATTTTAAAATGATAAGGCTAGGTGTCCCAGCGTTTACCCGGAGACTTTAAGGATTGAAAAAAATGAGACAATTTTGCTCTTCCTATTGGCATTTATGCGTTTCTCCCAAGTGCTGTCGACTACATAAATGCCAGTCAACCACTATGAGAAGGCAAAAGGAAAAGAAAAAGGCACTCAAACATCCGTCGTAAAATAAAATGTAACATTATTGAAATAAAAGAATGATAACTTACAGTGGTAGAGCGACCATCACACGCTTCTCCTCAGAGCTCCCATCCATGCGTGCTTACATCTCAAAGGTAAAACAACCACAGAAGATATCTCCTCTTAAAGGGGATATGACATTTATACACAATGCTTATCAAACATTAAGCAACCGTTACAATGTCACAATAATTAACCCCGAAAAAAGCAGCATAATCACTACCAGACTGCTGTTGTGTTTGCGATAAGAAGGGACGAGGCTGAATCTACCTTCTTATTTGCAGCTTCTTATTGACTCTATTCGGTCCACCTTAAAAAAAGCAGCACTTATTTTATTCTGCTTCTTATTCGCGCTCAAGAAAACACAGTGGCTGCGTCCAAAACCGCCTACTACTCAGTAGGTACTGCATTTGAATTTAAATGTACTACTTGGCCGTTAGAAAAGTATGTTCTATACAGTATGAATGTGAAAAGTATGAATGGAATTCGGACGTACTACATCCGCCATTTTGTCATGGTCATGTGACCTACCTGTGTCAGTTGTGTTGCCTTACTCGCATTCATCAATTTTCTCCCAGGGCATCATGGGATAGTGCAGCGTGCATGGGATGCGCAATTTAGACTGCATCGTCAACCGTCTTTGTACACCGACTTGCTGTCTTTCAAAAATGATAAATATTTTAAAATAAGCACTATCCTAAACTGCATAGTTGCAATATAAACAACTACATTCTCGACTAAAATAGCCTCAAAAGTACATTATGTTGCCCAACAGCAGGAATATTTGTCAAACTGTAGAGCGTCCTCTGCTTGTATGTGGGTGGATTGGTACAAAAAGTTGAAGTGGTCTTTGTGTGCTTTTACTGGCAAAATATCTCACTGCTATCAGCCAATCAGATTCAAGAACCAGACAGAACTGTTGTATAACATCATATAAACAAGACAGGACGTGAGCAAGGCAACTGGGATTAAAGATCTGTTCAGCTCTCTGATCATCAATCATCATCAACGTTTTTAAAATAGTGCATGTTTGTTATAAATTACAGTGGTTTTACCATCTTTATTACCACAGCCGCATGTCACTACAATTATAAAAGAAGACGCTTTAATCCCAGTTTGTGGATGTTAAATCAGGTTTATTTTGTATATTAATATAACGGATATCCATACAGAAGTGGACAATAACGTGTATCCTGTCACATTTGCCATGCAAAAACAGTGCAAAGTTAAATGCGCTGTGTGTGTGTGTGTGTGTGTGTGTGTCTGTGTGAACTTTTTAACAACATTGCGTTTTGACTCATCGTTGCAACTCCACAACAAATACATCAAATAATCATTGGGAAAGTTTTTACTGTAGTATTTCTCACAAACGTTACGTGAGATCTGCTTTCTTCATCTCTGTCACTGTGCTGTTTATCCGACGTAGCCGATGCAGAGATTGAGACACACTCTGACAGGCACGTGGGAACGGTGGGCAGGGACAACCAGCATTAAAGGCACAGGCAACAAAAACAGCTACATTGTGTTCAGAGAAGTAAATCCCAATGTTCTAAGGGGTATAATAAATAATCTGACAGGTCTTGACTTTCGATTTGTGATAAGATTATTTTGCTTACCACATTGGCAGATTATTTTGCTTGATTTAAGGAAAAACTCACTTCAATTTAGCATATTATTTCTTAAAACAAGACAATATGTTTTGCTTGTATAGAAAATGCTTCTTGATTTAAGAACTTTTAGATATTTGGACTAGAAACAAGACAAAAAATCTAAGTAAGAAAAGCATTATTGCAGTGTATGGCCTTCTAAGTGTCATTTTGTATATTGTTTTGCAGTTACTGGGTTGTTCTTTATTTTTAATTGAATCATTACTTGTATTTAATTTTTATAACGCTTGTTTTGATTTATTGATATTGGTTTGATTTAGTTTGTAATGAAATGCATATACAGTTGAAGTCAGAGTTATTAGCCCCCCTTTGAATTTATTTTATTTATTTTTTTAAATATTTTTATTTTATTTTATATTTTTATATTTCCCAAAATTTATTTATATTTCCCAAATTATGTTTAAAAGAGCAAGGAAAATTTCACAGTATTTCTGATAATATTTTTCCTTCTGGAGAAAGTCTTATTTGTTTTATTTCAGCTAAAATAAAAGCAGTTATAATTTTTTTAAATAACATTTTAAGGACAAAATTATTAGCCTCTTTAGGATATATTTTTTTCGGTAGTCTACAGATAAACCATCGCTATACAATGACTTGTCTACTTATCCTATCCTGCCTAGTTAACCAAATTAACCTAGTTAAGCCTTTAAATGTCACTTAAGGCTGTATAGAAGTGTCTTAAAAAATTCTAGTAAAATTTTTTTTTACTGTCATCATGGCAAAGATGAAATAAATCAGTTATTAGAAATGAGTTATTAAAACTATTATGTTTAGAAATGTGTTGAAAAAATCTTCTCTCCGTTAAACAGAAATTGGGGGAAAAATAAACAGTGGGGCTAATAATTCAGGGGGGCTAATAATTCTGACTTCAACTGTATATAATTAAAAAAGCAAACACTGAACATTGAAATCTCAAGTGTAGCAGTAGTGATTTCAGTAACATAAGCACAGTTGGGAGTCTAAACTGTACACTGCTCTGTAGGTGCTCTATAGACACACATGTGTGTTGTTTTTCCTCCTGAAGTTTTTACATGGAAAAAGTGAAGCATGCTCTGGGGAAGGAGGAGACGAGGGGTGGTGAGGTGCCCAACTGCTAATGTTTACAGCAGCTGTCATTAACAGAGCACACACTTCCTGACGAGAGAGCCATCCACCAATCTGCTCAAGTCAGGAGTGCCTCTGTGTTATTAATGAAAGCCAGAAACTTCAAGCCAACAACAATTCACAAACTTCCGCTGCTTCTGATCAGAACACCCAAACAACGAGCAAGCAATGTCACAGAAACCACCCAGAACACCCTACAACATTAAAAATAGCCTTACAACAACAAATACCTGGAACACCCTAGCAATGCCATACAACCCCCCTGGAACACCATAAACACCCTAACAACAACAAAGCATGGTGTCGAACAGCGAGAGCACAGTAGCAACATCACAACAACCAGCCAGAATACATTAACAACAACTTTAGCAACCACCCAGAACATCCTAGAAAATACACAACATGGCATCAAACACCAAGACACCCTAGCAACATCCCCATATCCACCCAGAGCACCCTAGAACATCAAAAGTACACCCTAGCAATGCCATACCAACCCTCTGAGACACCATAACAACACCCTAGCAACAACATAGCATGGTGTCAAACAGCCAGAGCACATCAGCAACACCACAGCAACCAGACAGAATTCATTAACAATAACTAGCAACCACCCAGAACACCCTTATAAATACACAGCATAATATTAATACACAACACCCTGGCAACACCACCATATCCACTCAGAACACCTTAGAACATTAAATTGGCCTAACAACAACAAATACCTGAAACACCCTAGCAATGCCATACAAACCACTTTGAACACCATAACAACAACGTAACAGAGGCATAGCATGGTGTCAAACAGCCATAGTACAGTAGCAACATCATAGCAACCAGCCATAATACATTAACAACAACTTTAGCATCCACCCAGAACACCTTAGAAAATACACAACATGGTATTAAACACCAAAACACCCTAGCAACATCAGCATATCCATCTAGAACACGCTACAACATTAAAAATAGCCTACCAACAACAATAACTACCTGGAACACCCTAGCAATGCCATACCAACCCCCTGGAAAACCACAATGACACAAACAACAACATAGCATGGTGTCAAACAGCCAGAACACAGTAGCAACACCACAGAAACCACCCAGAAAATACTACCAACAACTTAAGTAACCACCTAGAACACCCTAGTAACTACACAGCATGGTATCAAACACCAAGACAACCTAGCAATAACACCATATCCACCCAGAACACCTTAATAAATACACGACATGGTATCAAACACCAAGACACCCTAGCAACACCATCATATCCACCCAGAGCACTCTAGCAAATGCATAGCATGGCAGCAAGCACCCAGAACACCATAAGAGACATAATAGAAAACAATCAGAACACCCTAGCAACTATACAGCATGCTGTAAAACACCATAAAAATCACCATAGCAACCAAAAAATGGAAGCAGCCTAAAACATACACAGCATGCAGTTATACACCCACCACCATAGCAATGCCATAAGAATCACACAGAGCTCCATAGCAACTGCACATTATTTCTTGTCAAATGCCCTAAACACCCTAGCAACCCCATAGCCACTAGTCAGAGAGCCCTTGCAACTATATCACAAGCCTTGGCAAACACATAGAACACACTACAAAAACACCAAAGCAAACAAACAGAGCACCCTATCAACTACATAGCATGACATAAAACACCCAGAACACCCTAGCAACACCACAGTAACCACCCTGAGGACCCTAGCAACTACAAAGCAAACTGTCAAAACAAAAAGAGCACCCTAGTAACACCATGGCATGATTTCAAACTCCAAGAACACCTTAGCAACACTATAACTGCTCAGAGAACCATCCGAACTGCACAGTTGAACACTCAAAAAACCCTAGCAACCACCCAGAGCATAAATTTAACTACACATAATGATGTCAAACACTTCGAACACCCTAAAAACAGCAATCAAGCAATCAAAAGAATCCCCTTAGCAACTACACACACTGCAAACACCTAGAATGCATTTAAACGCCCACAACACCATAGCAAGCACAATGAGCACCCTAGCAACTACACATCTGCTGTCGAACACCTAGAACACCCTCACAATGCCATAGCAACCACAAAGAACATGAAGTTAACTACAAGGCATGCAGTTAAACACCCGTAACAGCATAGCAACCACACAGAGCGCCCTAGCAACTACACATCTGCTGTGAAACATCTAGAACACCTTAAGAATGTCATAGCAACCACAAAGAACACCTTATTAACTACAGAGCATGCAGTTAAACACCCACAACACCATAGCAACCACACAGAGCATAACAGTAACTACACAGCATGATGTCAAACATCCAGAACACCCTACAAAACACCATAGTAACCAAACCGAACACGCTAGCAATTACATATCTGCTGTCAAACTACTAGAACACCTTAACAACCCAATAGCAACCACAAAGAACACCAAATCATCTACAAGGCATGCTGTTAAACACCCAAAACACAATAGCAACTACACAGAGCACACTAGCAACTAGACATCTGCTATCAAACACCTAAAACACCCTAACTATGTCATAGCAACCACAGAGAACACCCTATTACCTACATAGCATGCAGTTAAACACCCACAACACCATAGCAACTGCATAGAGCACCCTAGCAACTAGACATCAGGTGGTCAAACACCTAGAACACCTTAACAATGTCATAACAACCACAATGAATACCATATTAACTACATAGCATGCAGATAAACACCCACAACACCATAGCAACTGCCCAGAGCACCCTGGCAACTAAACATCAAATGATCAAACACCTAGAACACCCTAGCAATGTCACAGCAACCACATAGAACACCATATTAACTACAGAGCATGCAGTTAAACACCCACAACACTATAGCAATAGCACAGAGCACCCTAGCAATTAGACACCAGGGGATCAAACTCCTAGAACACCCTAACAATGTCACAGCAACCACAAAGAACACCACATTAACTACATAGCATGCAGTTAAACACCCACATCACCATAGCAACTGCACAGAGCACCCTAGCAACTAGACATCAGGATGTTAAACACTTAGAACACTCTAGAAATGTCATAGCAACCACCAAGGACACCACATTAACTTCATAGCATGCAGTTAAACACCCAAAACACCA
>NC_141043.1:42210000-42215000 GCF_052040795.2 Danio rerio | reverse complement strand
AAGGATGATGATTTGATATAAGTTTACGCATACGCTGTCAATTATCAACCAAAGCAGTGACTACACACATTCCTGGCATAGCTGAAGTTTAAGACTGGTTAATCTGGGTGATCTGGTAAGACACACATATCAGCACATATAACCCGAGTCCTCAGATAACCGCACTCTGAAGGGTTAAAGGGACAGTTCAGGCAAAAATGAAAATTCAATGTTCATTTACTCACCCTGGGGTCGAGCAGGATGACCTTTCTTTCTTTAGGAGAACATTAATGAAGATGGTGATTCATAAAAGGCAAGTCAACCAGCCCTTTGAGAGTCAAAAAACATATAGAGGCAAAACGGAATTAATGCTTGTGGCTCTTGCTGATCATTGAGGTCTTATAAAGTAAAACAAAAAACTAAACATTATTTACAATAATTAGCTTTAATCTACAGCCTCAACAATCTTGAGTGTGTGTTCACGACAGTCTGGAGCTCATACAGTGGATGTCAAAGGTCATCAAAACTGTTCATTCTTCAAAATGACTTGTGTGTGTGTGTGTGTGTGTGTGTGTGTGTGTGTGTGTGTGTGTGTGTGTGTGTGTGTGTGTGTGTGTGTGTGTGTGTGTGTGTGTTTGTGTGTTCTGAAAAAAAATTGACAAAGGTGAGTAAATGAGAAAGAATTTTCACTTGAACAGACTTTCGATAATACTTTACAGTTTTAAAAAGTCCTCTTTCTGTTTATGGGAATGTTCTGTGTTCAGATTTTGAATAATAACATAATAATTTAATAATAAATAATCGGAACTCTTAACAATACAACTGAATTAAAAATAAATAAAACCATAGTATATACAAAATATTAATATACTCACAAATACTTTTTTCATTTTTCTATTTTTTATGTTCTGGGTTCACATTTTCAATTTTAATTGTTTTAAATGTTTTTAAATGTTTTTAAAGGTTTTTAAATGTTTTAACAATACAACTAAATAAATTAAAAAAATCCTTATTTAATAGTATTATGTATATTATTAATGTTCTGGCTTCACATTTGTAATAATAATATAATAATTTGATAATAAATAACCTGAAAATTTAAATGATTTAACAATACAACTGAATTAAAAATACACAAAATCTTAGTATATACAAAGTATTAATGTACTGACTAATAAATAAGTAAAACAATATATTTATTAATATGGTTCACATTTTTAATAATAAAATAATAATTTAATAATAAATAACCTGAACAATTAATTTTTTTAACAATACAACTGAATTTAAATAAATAAAACCGTAGTATGTGCAAAATATTAATATACTTACACATAAATATATATATTTAAAAGTATTAAGCATTTTATTTAATCTTCCGGGTTCACATTTTAAATAATACCATAATAATTTAATAATAAACAATCTGAACAATTAAATGATTTAACAATACAACTGAACAAAAAATAAACTAAACCTTAGTATATGTAAAATATTCATGTACTTACAAATAAATAATTAAAATAATATATTTCATAGTATTAAGTATTTTTTAATGTCCTTGGTTCACATTTTTAATAATAACATAATAATTTAATAATAAATAACCTGAACATTTAACTCTTTTAACAATGGAAGTAAATTAAAATTAAATTAAATCTTAGTATATGTAAAATATTAATATACTCACAAATAAAAATATATATTTCATAGTATTAAGTATTTTTTGTGTTCTGGGTTCACATTTTTAATAATAACCTAATAATTTAATAATAAACAATCTGAACATTTAAATGATTAAACAAAACAACTGAATTAAAAATAAATAAAACTTTGATATAATAAATAGAAGCCTTAATAAAATGTCATAGTATTAAGTATTTTTTTAATAGTTATAAATAAAAAATGTAATTATTTTTCTAAATTATAGTCATTTTTTATGTTTTAATATTAAATTGACAAAAATAATTAGATAAATAAACAAAAATAAATAAATAAAAATAAAATATAAAAAATAAATAAATATATAATTAAAAGTAAAAAAATTTTTTTTAATACAAAATAAAAATAAAATAAATAAATAAATAAATAAATAAATAAATAAATAAATAAATAAATAAATAAATAAATGAATGAATGAATGAATGAATGAATGAATTTAAAAACCTAAATAAATATTGACTTTCATAGTCAGAAACTAAAATATTTATGAGCCAAAAGAGTTTTTGTTGACTTTCTGTCTTTTGCCGACCACAAAAGTAGATATTTTAAAGAACGTTGGTAAACAGAAAGCTGATGGAAACCACTTCCATAATCATTTTTTCTACAATGGGAGCCAATGGGTACACATGAATACTCCTGTTCGTGTCCACTATACGGAGGCAAACCTAGTTTATCATTACTTATACCACAAAACCTGCCTTTGTATTAAAAGTAAAATATGGTTTGAACAATTCCTCCTGTAGTTTCAGTCTCTTGAACAGACAGTTAAATTTGAGACGCTTGGGAAATACAGCCTGCTTTAGACACTCGTAAACGCAGGGTTTCCTCCTTATCATCTCCAGGACATTAATGGAGCGATGGTGGGCCTGTGTTTGACCCTCACCCATCAAAATCACTGCAGATGAAAGGCAGACGCTGGAAACAGTCTGTTCAGACCTTATTTACCACAGCGTTTGGGAGATTTCAGGAAAAATGGCACCTTTTTACTCTGACACGGGACACTTTGTGTTATATCTGTGTAAAGAAAGCCAAGAAACAGAGTAAAAGTTAAGCATACGCTTCAGAAAACTCAAAGTACATCAATAAATCAACAAATCCATCTATAAATGAATTAAATTCATTCATTCATTCATTCATATATACATACATACATCTTTTCATTCATTCATTCATTCATTCATTCATTCATTCATTACAGCATTCATTAAATTCATTCATTCATTCATACATACATCTTTTCATTCGTTCATTACTATTTCATTCATTAAATTCATTCATTCAATCATTCATTAAATTAATTGAATTAATTCATTAAGTTATCCATTCATTAATAATTCATTCATCTATTCATTAAATTTATTCATTAAGAATTCATTCACTGAATTCTTTCATTCATTCGTTCGTTCGTTCGATCCTTTATTCATTTCATTCATATTTCATTTATCTATTCATTCATTCATTAAGTCATTCATTTATAAATTAAGTATTTATTTAGTAATTATTTTTATTTTTTATTTGCTTGTTTATTTTACAGGGACAATACACTTGAAATTGTTATACAAAGATAACGATGTTGTGTACATAGAATTACATTTATTCAATCACTAATAATTCATGAATTCATTCAAGCAAATCCATTAATTCAATTAATTCATTAAGTCATTCATTCATTCATTAAATTCATTCATTTATTAAATTTATTCATTAAATTAAATAAATCATTCATCCATTTAACAAATTCATTTATTCATTCATACATTCATTAATAATTTATAAATGTATTCATTAATTTAATCATTAATTAAATTATTTAAATTCATTCATTGAATCATTAATTTTTAAATTAATAATTCATTAATTGATTAAATTCATTCAGTAATAATTAATTCATCATTTAATCATTCATTAAATGTATTAATTAAATTATTTTTTAAACTCATTCATTAAATTAACTAATTCATTCCTTCATGTATTTAATAAATTCATTCATTCATTCATTTATTCATACATTAATAATTCATTCATCACAATTATAAATAAATTAATAATAATCACAATAATAATAATAGTAGTAGTAATAATAATAAATAAACAAACTTTTAAAACTTTTAGAACCTACAAATGTAAATAAGCCAAAAAAATAGACAAAAAATTATCCCATAAAATCAAAATTTTGAATTTAGATGAATTCTGAATTTAGAAATTGCCTCAAAGTGCAACTTCTGTTTTATTCCGTGAACTGTTTATGACGTTTGTTCCAAATTTAAAGTTAGTAATGTGATTTAGAGAAGTAATCAAATTCTCTAAATCCATACAATGAATTCAAAGAAACCAAAATATACACACATTTTTGTATATGTAACTGCACATTTGCTTTTATATGTTATTTTTTAAATAGATTTGCAATCTGGGATGTAACATCATCATATATCCATCTAACATCGCCATATTGGCCACTTTTTCCCATAGCTATCCCACAATTCCTGTTCCCAAAACAACAGAACAAACAACTTAGTTATGTGAAGACACACTATAAACATTTCCCCGTGATCCTCTATCAGTCAAATTCCTGCTCCTCGTGTCACCAAAACACAAACACGTGTTTAGCGCAGGACAATATGAAACAGATGCCTTGATGAGACTTCAGCTCTTCACGTACAGTTGAAGTCAGAATTATTAGCCCTCCTGAATTGCATTTAAAGGTATCTGTATAATGACATGAGGAGGACAGCGATTGACTCTATGGCTCAGTTAAAACTAATAGAGGACACAGCAAATGATACTCGCTCCGGTATCGTGTTTCTAGAGGAACAGTGAGGCTTCTGGGATACGTTGTGCTCCATTTAACACCACAGACAGACATGACTGAGCAAAACTATACACATACGTATAAGAAAGCAGTCACAGATAAACATCAAGTGTGAAGTGTGAAGCTCTTGGGTTACTGGAGAGAACACACACACACAGGTGCATCGCTAAAAACATGCTGGATATGTTGTCTAGGAAAATATAAAACCTGTGTTAAGACGGATGGACAGATAGGTAGGTAGGTAGGTAGGTAGGTAGGTAGGTGGATGGATGGATGGATAAATGGATGGATAGGTGGATGGATGGATTGATAGACAATTGGATGATGGATGGATGAAAGAGATATGTAGATAGATAAATAGGTGGACAAATAAACAGATGGATGGATAAATGAATGGATGGATAAATGCGTGTCTGGATGATAGATGGATGATAGATAAATAGATGGACTAATAAATGGATAGACGAATGGATGAAGGATATATAGATAG
>NC_141043.1:42197500-42202500 GCF_052040795.2 Danio rerio | reverse complement strand
GACATTTTTTAAAAAAATGGTTATGTTCTCTTTTTTAGAGAGTATGTAAACTTCTGGTTTCAACATTATGTATGTATGTATATACATATGTAAGTGTGTATGTATGTATATGTGTGTGTGTGTGTGTGTATATATATACATGTGTGCATGTTTTAATGTATGTGTGTATGTATATATGTACGTGTGTAAACACTGAGACACACACATTTCCCACAAGGAGAGAAAGAGAGACACACACAGATACAAACAAAAGCAGATATATAGACACACACACACACACACACACACACACTTCCACACACACGCATAGACAGAGAGAGAGAGAGAGAGAGAGAGAGAGAGAGAGAGAGAGAGAGAGAGAGAGAGAGAGAGAAAGAGAGAGAGAGAGACTCACACACACACACACACACACACACACACACACACACACACACACACACACACACACACACACACACACACAGGACTGGTGTAGGACAGTGGGAGGCGACCCACACCGGTAAAGACTGGAAGAAGGGAGGTTTTTTGGGGAGGGTGCAGGCTGAGAAACTGGTAACAACTGATGAAAGAAGCTTCTGGAAACCCTGCTTGTATCAATGTGCTTTAAAACTCAAGCTCTGTTAATTAGTTGCCATTTAATGTAGATATTGAACATTCTAGCCATTTCTGATTGAGAACTGTTGCTATTCCACCTCTAGTTTTCAAAGCAGTGCAAAATCGCTGTTCGTCCAGCTGTATTATGAAGCTAAATCCATCATTTGTCACACTTTACAATAAGCTTTTAAGTATTTAATATTAGTGAATGCAACATAACAATGAAGTTAACATAACAATGAACAACTTTATTTCCATTAACAAAAGTGAACCAATACTGTAGTAAATGTATTTGTAAATGCATTAACTAACATAATTCGACCTTTTTGAAGTGTAACCCTATCATTAGTCTCAGCAGGACTCTATCAAATGTCCACGAGCATGTGCTGATACAGTGCACAGCGCATGGAGCTCCACAAGTGTGTGCGGTGCTGGGTGCTCAAACTTCTCTTGCTTTATTACAGCACTACCAGTGGCTGCTTAGAGTAACTGCAGTCTGAAAGTTACAGAAGAGCTTCCTCTGCATTAAAGTAGAGCTGTACTACTGTACTTTGTGTATATATACAATTACTATGTCATAATTACGTGTTGTTTTGTAGAAAACTGCCTCACTTTAGATCATTGGGCAGCAGGTCTCATGGTGTCAATGCTTCAGTGAGTTCAGTTTCAGATGAAAGATGTCATGACCAGTAGTGTAGTCCTAGAAAAAAAGGTGGTGTACTATTACACCCGACACAAATTTTAAATGAAAGTAGGCAAAGAAACGACAAAAGTCAATGTTTCTCCAATTCATTGGAGATTATATATATATATATATATATATATATATATATACATACATATATATATATATATATATATATATATATATATATATATATATATATATATATATATATATATATATTTTTTTTTTTTTTTACATCAGTTACCTGTCTTTAAGTTAACTCAAAAGGGCCTGTGCATACATGGAAAGACAGCTTTTTAGCTTACTTTCTTTACTGGCTTATTACTTTACATTTTATAGGTTCCTTTAAATATCAATCAGCAATTATTTTTAATTGTCACATTCGTGCATGCTTGTTTTAAACCAAACTATTAGGAGTCTGTCTTCTGTTGTCGCTATTATATACTAGTAGTTACCCTTTTAAATCGCACATTGTTACGCGATTTATGAGTAGTCTTTGCCTAATTGTTTTTAGTGTTACATACGGTATAGTGTCGTTCACTAGCGGCACAATTAAGACAAATGTGAAATACTGTTTTACAGGGGCGATTTTAGGATTTTAATTTTAGTGTGGATCAGGATCAGATCCTTTTGGGGTAAACAAAGAAAAATGTGTCATATAAATATTTAAGTAAGAATTGTAAGAGATAGGCACATCTTAACAAATTAAGTTGTGAGTTAAAAAAAAAAAAAAAACGTTTGGTATACAGTTAAAGGGGACGCAAATACATGTAAATTAGGGAAGTTTAATCAGAAAAACAAGTGAGTATACTGAGGGTATACTCAATTATTGATCCTCAGAAGTGGTAATACCCAAACAGCTCTTGGAAAAAAGTAAGCATACTGAGTATACGTGCGTATAGCAAGGACTACACCACTGGTCATGACACAATGGTTTCCTCCATTACTGTCCTTTGGAAAAAATAGAAAAAGATTCACACTGCTACAAAGAGCAAGGCATGATGTTTTACAGAAGACATGTCATATTGTTTATGGTTTGTTTGTGGAAACTTTTATAGTAATATTTGGTAATATTTGTGTCAGAAAATGCTGTACTGAAAAATATGTTTATTAAATAAATCAATAAATAAATTACATGTTTCTGACAAACTTGATATAACCTCCTGAGACCTCGCACCATTGACTTGTGTCCTCTGTAGTGAACATTATGTTTTCATGAATTTTCTTTGAATTTTTTGAGCTACTCTGTCAAGTCCTGTTGAACTTTTCAGAGGACATCCCGGGGTTTTTAGTGATGTGTCATTTGATTGGCTGGCATGCTAGCAACCACTTCTTACACTGCATCCAAAATGGCCGACATACAAACAAGCACATTTTATGGCAAGGAGAGAAGTATGTAAAATTTAGCTTTTTAAATGTTTTTTACTGTTATTATTACACATATATTTGCTTATTAAAGTGTCAGGAACAATATGTTTAGCCTTCAAGGCTGTTAACTTGTTTGTGTTTCAAAATATCCTTTTTTAAATGTCCACCATAGTGGACACCAGGACCATCTTAATTAATGACTGCATGTTGTAGGAGGTGAGAGGAAGTTGAGGGAGACTCTGATTTAGTCTGACAATCAGACAATAAGAGAATTAGAGACAATTAGAGAATCACATTCAGTTTAAAATCGCTTTTATGTTGAGTTTGTTTTGAATTAACATCACTTCTTTTTATTTATTTATTTCTTAATCTCGGCTCTCTTTCAGGAATGTTTCAGGAATTTCAATACAAAAGGAAAAAATGGCTTTTGTTTTGTTTTTATTACATTAATATTGGATTAATATCCCTTTATAGCCATAAACTGTACAGTTTTGTCGTCTGAGTTTGGTGGTCGTTTCGAACTAAAATGGTCCTGTGGTCCACTACAGTGGACATGCTGTAACTCTAAATTGTAGGATTTTTCTTAAACCAAAGGATGCAGGTAATCACAAAAAAAGAAAAAAATATGTGTATATATATATATATATATATATATATATATATATATATATATATATATATATATATATATATATATATATATAAAAAAATATATATATATATATTTATATATATATATATATATATATATATATATATATATATATATATATATATATATATATATATATATATATATATATATATATATGCATACATGAAATAAATATAATAAATCAAGAGGCTAATAATTCTGACTTCAACCGTGTGTGTGTGTGTGTGTGTATATGTATCTATATTTACACACACACACACACACACACACACACACACACACACACACACACACACACACACACACACACACACACACACACACACACACACACACACACACACACACACACACACACACACACACGGTTGAAGTCAGAATTATTAGCCTCTTGATTTATTAGCCCCACCCCCCAACCCCAAAATTTTTGTTTAACGAAGAGAAGATTTTTTTTCAACACATTTCTAAACATAATAATTTAAAAAATCATCTCTAATAACTGGTTTATTTATGAAAACATCAACAAGGGTTAAGTTATTTTGCATCAGATATTTCCAGTATTGTCTTTGGTACTGACCAATCTAATGTATATGTACTAATATATTACTTTAAAGCTAAAATGTGAAGTAAATAGAGCTCTGTGAGGGCTGTACTCATTAATGCTGAGCACTGTATATACACACACAACTGTACGCATGTGTGTACAGTATATATATACGGTCCAAAAAGTAGTACAACCAAATTTATGTTATAGAAAAATATTAAATACAAAAAAAAGAGGAAAAATAAAGAGAAGCAAAAAAAAAAAAAAGACAAAAAAAAATTTGTTGAAATTTTGTAGGTTTTAATTTTTGTTTTTTGTAATATTTTGCTAGAATTTAATTGTATTATCTTTTAATTTATAAATTTGTTTTGTGACAAAAATATTATTTTTATAAATATATCTGTTTAATAAATCTGTTTGGCTTATACGCACCAAAATACATTGCCTAAATACACTGAGAAATGGACACAAATAATCATTTTCAAAATGGGGTGTCCTCATGTATTCTGAGCACTGTATATTATATTAAAAACACAACAGGGCATTATGTTAAAGTTCTTCTTTGTAACATGAGTTATTATAACGTTTGACCTCACGGTGGGAAATGTGGACTTTAGCTCCTCTGATGGTCAGTAGAGGCTCTCTGGTCAGTCATTGGTGTGAAGCTCCTCCACAGACGGTGCTGTATGACTGAACTCACACCCCGCTGAGGAGATAATTAAACAATTTCAAGCACAATAGAAGAGTCATTCCTCCCCCGACCGTCCTGCCCGAACACACAGTTGTTGAGGATTAAACCCCCTCCCAAAAACCTGCTGAAAGATCAAGAGCAACAAATCACACCGCAGCTCAAGTTACTCAACTCTGACGCCTCAAAAAAAATAAAAAATTAAATAAAAAAAAAAATAAAAATAAATAAATAAATAATAATAATAATTAATATAAAAAACATTATTAGCCCTCCTGTATATTTTTTTTTACCCCAATTTCTGTTTAATAGACATAATATTTTTTCAACACATTTCTAAACATAATAGTTTTAATAACTCATTTCTAATAACTGGTTTATGTTATCTTTTTCATGATGACAGTAAATAATATTTGACTAGATATTTTTCAATATACTAGCATTCAGCTTAAAGTGACTTTTG
>NC_141043.1:42125000-42195000 GCF_052040795.2 Danio rerio | reverse complement strand
TGTCTGTCTGTCTGTCTGTCTGTCTGTCTGTCTGTCTGTCTGTCTGTCTGTCTGTCTGTCTGTCTGTCTGTCTGTCTGTCTGTCTGTCTGTCTGTCTGTCTGTCTGTCTGTCTGTCTGTCTGTCTATGTACAACAGATCTGTCTTGTTTTCGAATCTGATTGCCTGATAGCCATGCAATATTCTGCAATAACAGCACTCATACAGCCTCTTCACCCTTGTGTATTACTCCGCCCACATAGAATGGCAGCTCTTGGACAATATAATGTACTTGTAAGGCTTTTTTAGTCAAGAATGTATTTGTTTAGATCAGGGGTTTTCAAACTTTTAGGACACATGCCCCGTCAAGTTTATCCAATTTCACTCGCACCCCCCCACCCCACCCTCAGGCACCCCTTCCTCAAGCCAAAATTATAAATCATGTGCAAATATCATTCACATGTTACTTGCTGCGTTTAAAGTGTGTAGAACTAATTACATTGAAACATAAATACCTAACCAGTTACAATGTGATGGTGGAGCCCAGGCCCGGATTGGCTAATCGAGAGGTCCAGGAGAATTCCTGGTGGGCCGGTCCGTTTTTTGGCCACGAGGGCCGGTGTCCCTAGCCCCAGAATCTGTTGCTCTCAGCAGTCACAGTTTGTAAATTAATTAATTTATTTACTTGACCACAGTCTTCTTAATCATTATTTTACCGCAGCTCTGCTCTTTTTATCCATTTTCTCGCAGCCTCGTGAGCAAGATGCAGCCTGCAGGTTAATGATGACCAACCCAGGCTCATTCTGGAAACGTAGCCCCAACGACATTTCTGGAGACCACGAAATACGTCCCGGGAGGTACGTATTTGTGTAGTTTTTGTTTTCGCGAATCCGCCGTTTGCGCCAGCACTGTTCTCACGTAAAGCCGCTGGAGGCCGCTGTCGAGCGACCGTCTATCCGACTGACTGAATGACTAATCAATTGACTGGGCGGCCAGCCAATCGGTCGACCCACCCTGCTCCTCCTCCTTCCCTAAACCAAAGCAATGATTTACAAAAGCCGTCCAGAAAAAAGAAATTCCTTGTCTGATTTTGACCGCATTTTCGGATTTCACAGCATTCACGCCCGGTTATGAACTGTTTCGCTTTATTTTTTTGATTCTGTTTTTTTCTGGAACCATTTTTCCCCGGACTCGAACCCGGTCATCTCGGCCAGCTCCCCTCCGGGTCTCCGCTCCGCCGACGTAACTCAACGAGCTATCCGGACAAACTGGTTGCAGCGAGAAAGCCCTCCACACAGAGGTGAGCAATCAGCCGGCGAGCACAAAGATAAGTGGCGTCACACCGCCTCGTAGCGTTCGCTTGAAAAAACGAAATGCAGCCATACGTACTTCGGCCACGTAAATCACGGCCTCCAGAAAGGTCTGCGGGGCTTTTTCAGAATGAGCTTGGGTTGAAATTTTTGGTGGACAAAAATTCGGTGCATCACTAATATCAACACACTTTGTTGCACATTTCTGCTGTGTGATTGGCTCTTAGATCAATTTAGAGTAAAAAAGTCTAGAGCTTACATTGTTATTGACATCAATTTTATTGCGATTCGATATAATATTGTTTATTGGCCCAGCTCTACATTCGTATCAACCTTACATTTGCTATAAATCCATCCTACCTCTTTAAACAAGCAATTCAATCAATCACCCAAGATAATCAATTAAGTAGCCTGAACACTTTAAGTAACCTGAAGCGGCTTTAAACAGAGGCCCGCTGTGAGAGTCTGAAGACGAATCTTCCAGCAACTTCCGCTTCTCTTTTAACTCCACAAACCTGGAGCTTTCATATCCAGACTCACAGCAACTCAGGCAGAAAATTGATGTGAGCCATTGAAACGTTGACCCTTTGACTGACCATTTAGAGCCGCTTTATGGCCGTCGTTACAGCCGGACTAACAGTTCCAGAGTCTGATTGGTAAAAAGCGGATATTAAGACAAACCTGTAGGCCAAAAAAGCGCAGTCCATTCTTCCTCCAAGTGGGAGGTTTGAAGGCCGGAGCTGCTAATTAGCTTCAGGAAACGTGTTCACATGTGTCGACTGAAGGCCGGAGCGCAGATTTACACACTGAAACACACAGAAAAGGACATGAGCGTTTATCTTTAGATACTGGAGATCAAGACTTTTATTGTGGAGGCAATCAAAATTTAGGGGAGAGCAGGAATGAAAGAACTATTTTTCATAAAAACCTCAATTTTAAAAGATAATGTTTTAGCAGAACTATATATTTTCGCTTTGGTTACTAACTCACAGCAGTGGTCTATCAAAATCAGGTGCTATTTTGTATCAATGTAGAACAACTCTAATATAATTTCACTTTAAACACAAGTTGCACATTGTTACTTTTGACCCCATCAGCGGGGGATGAAAGTAACACACAAGTAACAACAATATTTGCTAAATCTACTGGCTTAATCTGGTTTATTTAAAAAATATCTGACTACGACCTTGTTAATGTTCGCTGCAAACATATGTTGTCCTTTATTTTTGTAAAAATATCATCTGTTTTAAAAGCAATGCAACAATGTAAAATGCTAAAATCTACTACAATTTTGGAATTTTTTTTATTATTATTGGCAATACGCATTAATAAAAAAACCCCATCTGAATTCAAACAGGGCGACGCAGTGGTTCAGTGGTAGCGCTGTCGCCTCATAGCAAAAAGGTCGCTGGTTCGAGCCTCAGCTGGTTCAGTTGGCATTTCTGTGTGGAGTTTACATGTTTACAAGCAGTCAGTGCTTTTTAAAACACTGTTGGTTGGGTTTAGGGAAGGGGGAGGGTGGGTTAGGCGATTGGTCAGTCAGTCAGTCATTCAGTCAGTCAGTCAGTCATTTAGTCAGTTGACAGCGACCTCTGGTGCATTACGCGAGAACAGCAGATGTGAATGGCTCTCGCAAGAGAAATTTGAGATCTGAAAAAGAGTACACAGCGACCTCTGGTGGATTCGCGAAAAAAAAAAACTGCAAAGAAACGTAGCGCCTAGGACGTAATTTGCTCTCTGCAGAAATGTATATAGGGTACGTAATCAGAATGAGCCTGGGTTGAATTTTTAAGTTCAAACTATTTTTTTCAATTGTCTATGGAAAAATTAACCTAATTAAGCCTTTAGCACCATGCATTTTAGAATTCTAAACATGAGCCATGTCTCATGTCAGAGGCTGCATCCTCCAAAGGATGCGTTTGAAGTACGCTGCATCATTGCAGCACGATGAAGGTTGTCTCATTTCCAAAAACATTTAAAGGCTCCTTCAAATGCAGTCTTCAAATGCATCCCTCGTTTCCCAGGTAATAAAGGATACAACTGGTGGATCCTTTGCTGCCTCAAACATCCCAAGATTCTTTGCGTGCTGATAAACAAACTGGTAAACAAACTAGTCCAGAATATCAGCCGCTATCCTCTACTTTACTCATATCAGAAGATAAACTCTACTGTTCTGTGACTTGTCTTAGAGTTCAAACTCATATATGATTTTATTTCCACCTAAACAAAAACAACAAAAAAAAAAACCTTAGGTCAGAAGTGCACTAAAATGTAACTTGAAATCAAATTAAGAAAGTGTGCTATGAGTAGACGGTCTGATCAACACAGAAATAACGTCTAATCATGCAATGTGAAAGTCAGGCCAATCATGTGAAAGTTAACATCTGAAAGTTAAGCCACAGCCAATGAAAACGCTTGTATGCTAATGGCTGAATTTTAATTTATATTAGTTTTATTTTGCTTGGATATCTAAACATATGTTAAAAAACTAAAAGAGGGTGAAATGTCTTACTAAAAAGGGATTTTATAGAAAGTTTAAGTTTTTATGTGTACATGTATGGATCAAAGGAATATATATTTCCAGCTTCTGTAAACTTTGTTTTGCCATCAGATCGCCTAAAATAAGTTTTAAAATCCCTGTGAATTTTTATTTTTTTACAAATGTTATTACTGCTTAATAACAGCAGCTGTTACGGTTGCCTGTTGAAGAGATCTGTCCTCTGTAGGCTAGATCATCTCATTTCAAAACGCACACTGGTGTGTTCATATTCATATTCATTATACAGGTCAATTTTACATTGTACTGTTACGCACTATTATGTTTTTCTTTTCTTTTTCATTATCTTATAACATATTTTAGCACATTTTTGTCTGTTTTATCTATTTTTTATTTTTATTTTTATTATTTGTTTTCATTTTCATACACTTGTCTCTTTTATTCTTGTTTATGTAAAGCACTTTGAATTGCCACTGTGTATAAAATGTGCTATAGAAATAAACTTGCCTTGCCTTGCTGTTTTTTGGGAGTATGCTGCAGTATTTTGCACAGTCGTTGTATTTGCACTGTCTGTATTTTGCACTGTCATTGTATTTGCACTACCTGTATTTTGTACTGTCTGCAGCCAGCACCTAAGCTTTTCACTCATCATAGCACACGTGCTGCTGATGACGCGACAATAAAAGGGATTTGATTTGATTTAATTTGGTGCCGCAAGTCGGCGGCTGTCCGTGGTGCACAGCTACGACTCAGGACACTGTTCATATTTCTGGCGTGCCACAGAGCGCCATCTGAATAGTTTCATTTTAAATAAAATGCAAATGTACACGTTTGATATGCGATACTTCAACTGCAACACACCATTTCAAGGTGCATCCAGTGTGCAACCCGCTTCAGGACACTGTTCATATTTGTGCACATTGTTGCATGGAAACATAGCTGTGAAAAATAACAGCAAGATTAGCACTAGAAATGACCCAGTTGAACTCTAATAGTGTTATTGTGAGGCCTGAAGTATACAGTAAAGTCAAAATTATTAATTTAATTAATTTATTTGATATATTTACCAAATGGTGTTTAATAAAGCAAGGAATTTTTCACAGTATTTCCTATAATATTTTTTTCTTTTTTAAATATTTCCCAAATGATGTTTAACTGAGCAAGGAAATTTTCACAGTATGTCTGATAATATTTTTTCTTCTGGAGAAAGTCTTATTTGTTTTATTTCAGCTAGAATAAAAGCAGCTTTACATTTTTTAAACACCATTTTAAGGTCAATATTATTATCCCCTTTAAGCTATATATATATATATATATATATATATATATATATATATATATATATATATATATATATATATATATATATATATATATATATATATATATATATATATATTTGATAATCTACAGAACAAACCATCATTATACAATAACTTGCCTAAATACCCTAACTTGCCTAATTAACCCGGTTAAGCCTTTAAATGTGACATTAAGCTGAATACTAGTGTCTTGGAAAAATATCTAGTCAAATAATATTTACTGTCATCATGGCAAAGATCAAATAAATCAGTTATTAGAAATGAGTTATTAAAACTATTATGATTAGAAATGTGTTGAAAAAATGTAAACAGAAATTGGGAAAAAAATATACAGGGGGGCTAATAATTCTGACTTCCGGTGTGAGGTGTTTTAGACAATCTGCTCTGTTTATCTCCCGCACTTATCACACAAAAGACGACTGTATGCAAGCAAACACAATGAGTGATTGAACGCATTCCTGCTGGGTGTTGAGTTACGAGCGGGCCCTGTTTAATAGATGAAATCTGGCTCTGCCTTCAGCATCTTGTCCATTAGGAAGAATTGGGGTGGCGTTTTGAGGGGAAATGGAGGAACGCCTATGAATGTTTTAGACAGGTGGAAATGGTCAAGAGAAGCTCGGGTGACTTTTGGACAGGTCGAATGTTCTCAAAGCGACTGCATAATTCACCACAGCACAAAGAATGACGACGAACGAGTGTCAAAACACGTGCATTCACACAAGGGAGTGCGCAAGGAGGAGATTCAAACACATTGAACGGGTGGATCAATATAATGAGAATAATAGGAGACATTAAAAGAAGAAAATAAAACAAGTGCATGCGGAAGTTACAATTTTATTCAACACATTTCTGAACATAATAGTTTTACTAACTCATTTCTAATAACTGATTTATCTTATCTTTGCCATGATGACTGTAAATAATATTTGACTATATATTTTTCAAGACACTTCTATACAGAATAAAGTGAAATTTTAAGGCTTAACTGGGTTACTAGGCAGGTTGGGGTAATTGGGCAAGTTATTGTATAATGATGGTTTGTTCTGTAGACTATCAAATATATATATATATATATATATATATATATATATATATATATATATATATATATATATATATATATATATATATATATATATATATATAGCTTAAAGGGGCTTATAATATTAACCTGAAAATGGTGTTTAAAAAATTTAAAACTGCTTTTATTCTAGCTGAAATAAAACAAATAAGACTGTCTCCAGAAGAAAAAAATATTATCAGACATACTGTGAAAATTTCCTTGCTCTGTTAAACATAATTTGGGAAATATTTAAAAAAGAAAAAAGAAAAAAGATAAAAATATCATATGTTTTAAAAGCAATGCAACAATGTAAAATGCTAAAATCTTCTACAATTTTGGAATTTTTTTTATTATTATTGGCAATACGCATTAATAAAAAAACCCCATCTGAATTCAAACAGGGAGGCGCAGGGTAGCGCTGTCGCCTCATAGCAAAAAGGTCGCTGGTTCGAGCCTCAGCTGGTTCAGTTGGCATTTCTGTGTGGAGTTTACATGTTTACATGCAGTCAGTGCTTTTTAAAACACTGTTGGTTGGGTTTAGGGAAGGGGGAGGGTGGGTTAGTCGATTGGTCAGTCAGTCAGTCAGTCAGTCAGTCAGTCAGTCAGTCAGTCAGTCAGTCGACAGCGACCTCTGGTGCATAACGCGAGAACAGCAGACGTGAATGGCTCTCGCAAGAGAAATTTGAGATCTGAAAAAGAGTACACAGCAACCTCTGGTGGATTCGCGAAAAAAAAAAACTGCAAAGAAACGAAGCGCCTGGGACGTAATTTGCTCTCTGCAGAAATGTATATAGGGTACATAATCAGAATGAGCCTGGGTTAAATTTTTAAGTTCAAACTATTTTTTTTTAATTGTCTATGGAAATAATAACCTAATTAAGCCTTTAGCATCATGCATTTTAGAATTCTAAACATGAGCCATGTCTCATGTCAGAGGCTGCATCCTCCAAAGGATGCGTTTGAAGTACGCTGCATCATTGCAGCACGATGAAGGTTGTCTCATTTTTATTCAACACATTTCTGAACATAATAGTTTTACCAACTCATTTCTAATAACTGATTTATCTTATCTTTGCCATGACGACTGTAAATAATATTTGACTATATATTTTTCAAGACACTTCTATACAGAATAAAGTGACATTTTAAGGCTTAACTGGGTTACTAGGCAGGTTAGGGTAATTGGGCAAGTTATTGTATAATGATGGTTTGTTCTGTAGACTATCAAATATATATATATAGCTTAAAGGGGCTAATAATATTAACCTGAAAATGGTGTTTAAAAAATTTAAAACTGCTTTTATTCTAGCTGAAATAAAACAAATAAGACTGTCTCCAGAAGAAAAAAATATTATCAGACATACTGTGAAAATTTCCTTGCTCTGTTAAACATAATTTGGGAAATATTTAAAAAAGCAAAAAAAAGCAAAGGGGGGCTAATACTTCTGACTTCACTTGTGTATATTCATTCATTCATTTTCTTTCCCATTCAGTCCTTTTATTAATCCAGGGCCACAGCGGAATGAACCACCAACTTGAAGCAAGTTTTTACGCAGCGGATGCCCTTCCAGCCGCAACCCATGTTTGGGAAACATCCACACACACATCCACACACTCACTCATACTACGGACAATTTAGCCTACCCAATTCAACTGTACTGCATGTCTCTGGACTGTGAAGGAAACCGGAGCACCCGGAGGAAACCCACGCGAATGCAGGGAGAACATGCAAACTCCACACAGAAACGCCAACTGAGCCGAGACTCGAACCAGCGACCCAGCGACCTTCTTGCTGTCAGGCAATCTACTGCACCACTGCTTTGCCAGTGGATTAAAGGGATTCACATGTAACATAAAATTAAATTGTATTAAATTGAATAAAATTGCATAAGGAGAGCAACATGTAAAAAAATTATTAAAATAATGACAATTTAAACAAATAAATAAATAAAAGAAAATAAATAATATTAAATATAATAAATAATAAAGTAATGAAAAACAAACAAAATAAAATAAAATCTGCATGAGTAGAAACTGAAACTGCTGTGAAGGAGTGAATCTATATATAATCAAATATATAAAAATAAATAAATAAATGTACAAAGTACTATTTAAAAATTAATTTAATTAATGCAAAATAAAATAAGATAATAATGAATAAAATCCACATGTATGTGAAATAAAAGGAGCAAATCTATATATAATTAAATATCTAAAATAAAAATAAAAACATAAATAATTAAAACAATTGGTACTATTCCAAAATAATTCTATGTATGTAAAATAAAATAAAATGAGATATTTTATTTTACATAGAAAATATTATTTTACAAAAAAAAATATAGAATAAAATCCACATCTATGTAAAATAAATAAATAAATAAATAAATAAATAAATAAAACTGCATGAGAAGACCAAAGAAGTGGATCTATATAAAATTAATATGTATATAAAAACAACAACAATAACAAAAAACTGCACGAGTAGATACTGAAACTGCGGTGAAGGAGTGAATCTAAAGTATATATAATCAAATATATATATATATATATATATATATATATATATATATATATATATATATATATATATATATATATATATATATATATATATATATATATATATATATATAAACATAGCAATGAAAAACTAACAAAAACATTAAACAAATGCAGTGGTGCTGTTTAATCAACACTAAAAGGGCCTGTGTGTATTGTAGAAAATGTTATATTGAATGAAATAAAATAAAACATGAGGTGCATGAGGTGATACAGACTGAAGGATTAGATCTATAAAAAAAAAGGAAACTGAAACTGCAGTGAAGGAGTGAATCTTTAGATAATTAAATATATAAAGAAATAGCAATGAAAAAAAACAAATGCAGAGGTGCTGTTTAATCAACACTGAAAGAGCATGTGTGTATTGTAGAAAATGTTATAGTGAATAATACTTTTGCTTAAAAATACTACTAATAAAAACAATTAAATAAATAAAAAATATTTTTGTAAACCTTGATACACTACATTTAAAATCTGTTTAGATCTGTATTGTGGAAAATGTTGCATAAAATAAAATAAAATAAAATAAAATAAAATAAAATAAAATAAAATAAAAAATAAAAAAAATAAATAAAAAATAAATAAAATATTGCTTGTAGAGTTTTTAAGTTGAAATTTAAAATATATAATACAGTAAAAGAGAAAACTATTAGCCCCCTATGAAATTTGAACGATTTTTCAATAATTTTAAACAACATAATAATTTTAATAATCAATAAAAAATATTTTGTCTTTGCCATGATGACACACTAATATTTTACTAATAGTTTTACAAGATATTCAGCTTAAAGTGCAAAGTAATAGCTTTTATTATGCGAGCCACAATAAAAATTGAACAATACAATAATTGAACAAAACGATAACAATATTACTAACAATAGTAATTTAAGCAAACTCAGGTCAGCCTTGTGATTTGCAGTCTATTTACCCTTAAATCAGTCTTTAAATGTGAAAGAGGTTGAGTTAAAGCAGAAGGCCTGTAATAAAGCTTGAGCTCATAAAAGACCCTTGAAGATCCACCAAGAGCTGATCAGACCACCAACACACCAACTAAATCTCAAATGCAGATCTGACAGATTCAGACACATTCCAGAGCCTATAAAAACACCACATCCTTCATTCTTCATTGCGGAGGAGCAGGAGAGATTACTGACAACACTGAAAAACACACATACACATTCACACTACCTATAATGCACACTACACACATACAAATGAAGCCTGAATACCTACTCAATTGTAAGTCGCTTTGGACAAAAGTGTCTGCTCTTCTTTCAAATTCTTCAAAGTAAGCAAGCATACAATCAAATTAAATTTCTAAAGACTCAAATATAAATTAAACAAGATCTTATTTATTTCAAATTTTTCTCTAAAATCGCTTGGAGAGAAATAAAATCACAATCAATTTGATTTTAAAAATACTTTACTTTTTATCAAATGTCATGTATAAAAGTATAATGCTGCATGTTAGAAACTATTAAACTCCCCAAAAAAGAGACAGAAATAAATGAACTAATAAATCAAATATTAAAAAGCAATAATGAATCAAAATTAAATAATGAAAAGGGAATAAAATAAAACTGAATATTAATTTAATTTACAATAAAATAATGCTTTTTAATCCCTCATGGTTTAAAAAAGTTCAGACACACACTTACAAAGTACATTCTGTCAGAAACGAACATTTTCTCTTATAAAGAAACGCGACAGGGCCTGACTTAAGCTTGTCATTCTCAAAAAATCATAGAAAAACAAGCAGAAAATCATACAATTCAATGACAGACTGGATTTTTGATCACTGTCAGCTTCTTCTCCATCAAATGATGTCACTTCCGAGTCATAACCTTAAACTTGTAATGTGCACATATTGTATGTTGAATGTAATTTAAATATGACAGGACTGACAGAAACATGGGGACAAATGTAAATGTATTTGTATTGTATATTTGTAGAATTTATTTGTAGAATTTATTTAGAATTTGATGTTTTCTTAATCAATTGATGTGATCGATTACAACTTAAACTTTCTATTTCTGAAGTCTATAGTTTTTAAATAACAGTTTTTATCAGAACAAAACTATTAAAACTAAAAATGACAGAGTTTGTACAATGTAAAGTGTTTTTAATAATAGAACAAAAATCTGAGAACCAAATGAATGACATATTCCTTTACAGAACAATTCACAGAAATCAACCATCAGTCCATAAAAAAAATAAATAAAATTGGCATGAAATACTTTTTACTCACTGCATTTATGCTTTTATTTTAGGGACAGATAATGTACATTTCTGGTAGAATGTCCCACTTACACATAAATCCAAATCAGAGAAAGCTGAGATAGTATGGAAAACGCAAATTAAAAAAGAAAGTAGTGATCTCCAAATTTTGCATTTCATTGCAGACGATATGAATACAAAATTTGTCATGGTTCGTCTGGTCAACTTCATTTCATTTGTAAATATACAGTTGAAAAAAAAAAAATAGCTTGAAGGTGCTAATTCATTTTACCTTAAAATGGTGTTTGAAAAATTAAAAACTGCTTTTGTTCTAGCCAAAATAAAACAAATAAGACTTTCTCCAGAAGAAAAAATATTATCAGACATACTGTGAAAAATTATTTGCTCTGTTAACCATCATTTGGGGAATATATAAAAAAGTTTTTTTTAAAAATCAAAGGGGGCTAATAATTATGACTTCAACTGTACATCCTTTCCCAGAGATGGGTTGCGGCTGGAAGGGCATCTGCTGCGTAAAAACTTGCTGGATAAGTTGGCGGTTCATCCCGCTGTGGCGACCCCGGATTAATAAAGGGACTAAACCAACAATGATTGAATGTACAGTTGAAGTCAGAATTATTAGCCCCCCTAAATTTTTAGACCGCTTGTATATTTTTTCCTCAATTTCTGTTTAACGGAGAGCAAATTTTTCAACACATTTCTAAACATAATAGTTTTAATAACTCATCTCTAATAACTGATTTATTTTCTCTTTGCCATGATGACTGTAAATAATATTTTACTAGATATTTTTCTAGACACTTCTATACAGCTTAAAGTGACATTTGAAGGCTTAACTGGGTTAATTAGGTTACCTAGGCAGGTTAGGGTAATTAGGCAAGTTATTGTATAACAGTGGTTTGTTCTGTAGATTATTGAGAAAAATAGCTGAAAGGGGCTAATCATTTTGTCCCTAAAATTGTGTTTAAAAAATTAAAAACTGCTTTTATTCTAGCCGAAATCAAACAAATAAGACTTTCTCCAGTAGAAAAAATATTATCAGACATACTGTGAAAAATATCTTGCTCTGTTAAACATCAATTAGGAAATATTTAAAAAAGAAGAAAAAAATTTGAAGGGGGCTAATAATTCTGACTTCAACTGTACATCCTTTCCTGTCATTCAGACCTGCAACACATTCTAAAAAAATTTGGACAGGAGCAGTTTAGGGCTAGTAATCAGTTAAATTAGTTAAATAATGATGTGATTTGAAACAGGTGATGCCAACAGGTGACAGTAATTATGATTTGGTACAAAAGCAGCATCCAAGAAAGATCTAGTCATTTAGGAGCATCAGGATTAGGATCGCCAGTTTACCAACAAATACGTGAGAAATGATTTAAATGTTTAAAAACAATGTTCCTCAAAGAAAGATAGGAAAACATTTAGATATTTCACACACAATAGTGCAGAACATCATTTAAAGATTTAAGAAATCTGGAGGAATTTTGGTGTGTAAAGACAGGGTGCAAGCTAGGCTCACCTAAATAAGGCAGTGGCTGTTTCTCAATATGTGTTCTTCATTGGCCTCATGTCCTCGTGTATCGTCATCATAAGCTGCCAAAGTTCAGTTCCAATACTCAAGACCACATACAGAGGTCTTGAGTATTGAGGACGCGTGAAACTTCCCGGATGTGTTCTTGATATCGTGGACACACCAATGCAGACTTGAGCACCAAACTCCCTGTAGAAGTCCCAGAAGTCATTGCAACTGGAGGTGGGAAGCGCAGCATTTTATCTAGATTTTTTTTTATTAAAGTTCAGAGATATCACTCGTTTACCTTAGGAATTTCCCTAAATGAAACTGTGAAAGTAAACATGACCATGGACATCTCAATAAAGGAATAAACACATAATGGTGTTTGTTTGCTGAAAATTTTACTAAAATCTGTTTTGTTAATATAATGTAACGTGTATTTATAATGTTTTTATGCATAGTATATATTTTGTAAAGGGGAAAACAATTAATCGTTGTATGAATGTTGCAATGGTTGAATAATTTTGCATTAAAAAACACGTGAAGGTCATGTGACCATCAGGAAGAATGCAGCATCTCATTTCTCACAGGACGTGTTCTCTGTTCTCGCGGTCTCCCGAGTTCGTTCTTCCGAGGACACTGGCAAGACCGCTCTCCACAAGAACGCAAGTCCGATCTCTTCGTTCTTGGAATTGAGAAACAGCCATTGGCTCCCCTGAATACATGATTTGTGAAATTTTGGGCGTCTCAAAAAAAAAAAAAATTGACAATGTGTCATTTTTAAAGCACAGTTTCAGTATTGCGTATTGTGATTATGGATTATTATGCGTAAAAGAGCAGAATTATCATTCATTCATGCTCGATAGCGAATTACACCTCAATTAAAAAAAAAAAAAAGAAAGATAACTACACATGCTATTTTTGTCATGAGCATCAAGGTGTGGGGGCGCTATAGAAGCAAAGTCCACTCATGTCAAAGACTGATGCTTTCATATGAACGTTGAGACACTGCTTATTCATTCCGAAACAAATGATGTGATGTTCTTTTTCATTTTATTTGCTTCTTACAGAAGGCCAATACAATTGTTTTTTAAACACCATGATATTGCTGTAAACACGTTGGATAATTAAGCTGAAAGCAGGTTAACAAGACAAAACTGAAGCCTTTTCAATTGTGCTTCTTTTATTTTCGAATTCGCAATTTTACCGGAGTAAAAAGTGAGATCCCATGACATTCTATAGCCTTATGTAAATTGAAAAAGGATAGGCTACATGACGAGGTTATTTATGTTGTTGTTAAGTGAAACATATTCATGCTTGTTAATTTTATATGAATGTATTCCTCTCACATATACACTGCAGGTATTATTAGACAGCAATGTTCTGTTGTTTAGGCTGCTGTTATTTGTGCTCAAAACTTTTTTCATGGGTCAAAGAAAGTTATTAATAGGAAAACAAGCACTTTTTAGCGAGAAAGTAAACTAAAACTATCGTAGTGTTTTGTTAATTTAGCCTACGTTATAATATTAGTTACAATTTATAAATATTTGTTTTATATTTAAATGCTGTTTAAGGAAGGGGATCCTGTGTGTTTTATAGCCTACATTATTGTATAGCTCCCAAAAGGCCATAATATAGTTTGAACACCGCATAAAGGACAAGTGCGCAAGCATAAGTTGAACTATCGCAATCTTTGATCCCTCAGACGGCACTGCATCAAGAATCTTCATTCATTTGTAAACAATATCACCACATGGGGACTACTTTGGCAAACTACTACTTTTGTCAAGTACAACAATAATTAGTTACATCCATAAATGCCAGTTAAAACTGTATTGTGCCAAACGCACAGTGGAAATGTGAACAGTGTTCAGATGAATCAGTATTTCAGGTATTTTTGGTAGAAATAAATGCTGTGTGTGTCGGACCAAAGAAGAAAAAGGATCATCCAGACTGTTGCCAGCAACAAGTTCAAGAGTCAGGGTCCTGTCATGGTATGGGGTTGTGTCTGTGCACTTGGCAAAGATAACTTGCACTTCTGTGATGGCACCATTAATGCTGAGGAATTGGATACAGGTACTTGACTGGCCTGCCGGCAGTCCCGACCTGTCCCCGATAGAGAATGTGTGGTGCATTTTGAAGCACAAATGGGAACAACGAAGACCCCGTACTGTTGTGCACGTTAAGACTTGCTTGCAGAAAGAATGGAATAAAATTACACCTGAAATACTTCATCACTTGGTGTCTTCAGTCCCTAAACGTCTTCTAAGTGTTGTGAATGGCAACATTAAAAGTGGTAAATACTTCACTGTTTTAACAAGTCTTTTGCAAGAAAGAAATTGGAATATGTGTCTATTTATTTATTTTTACTATTGTCATTTTCTAAATTTTAGTCAGACTGTGACTTAATCGGCTCCTTAATGCCGGTGTGTGTAAAAGCAGATGTGTGTTTGCTGTGTGTCTCCTCCAGTAACCTGATCCGAGCGGCCGTTTTTGATGAAGGCCATTGTCTGTTCATTCATGCAGTCAGTTTCATCTGTGTGTGGTGTTGATGAGGTGTGTTTTCATTAGCATGAGTTCAGAGGGTTCACAGCCACCATCTGACCAATCACACCGCACAGAGATAACAATCACTAGAAAATCCAGCATTCTGGATCCGCTTACACTTAAAGGTTATGGTACATCACATATTAACACACAGACACACACAAGAAGACACACACAGAGACACACCATTTTTTATTTTAACTTTTTTCCTGTTTCTGTATTACTGTATATAAAATCAATATGTTTAATGTACATAACAATTTATATAAAAGTAATAATAATACTTAATATTATTAATAGTACTAGTGTTATACTTGTATTATTATTGTTATCTTTATTATTATTATTCATTCATTCATTCATTTTCTTGTCGGCTTAGTACCTTTATTAATCCAGGATCGCCACAGCGGAATGAACCGCCAACTTATCCAGCAAGTTTTTACGCATCAACGATGCCCTTCCAGCCGCAACCCATCTCTTGGAAACATTCACACACACATTCACACACACACTCATACACTATGGACAATTTAGCCTACCCAATTCACCTGTACCGCATGTCTTTGGACTGTGGGGGAAACCGGAGCACCCGGAGGAAATCCACGCGAACGCAGGGAGAACATGCAAACTCCACACAGAAACGCCAACTGAGCCGAGGCTAAAAACCAGCTACCCAGCGACCTTGTTGCTGTGAGGCGACAGCACTACCTACTGCTGTATAATAATAATAATAATAATGATAATAATAATAATAATTATTATTATTATTATTATATATTTTATTATTATTAATAATAATAATAATAATAATAATAATAACAACAGTAAAATAATAAGAACAACAATAAAAATAATAATATTATTGTTGTTGTTATTAGTTAGACCAACTTTATTCGATAGACCAAACATAAAATAAAATCTATGCAGTTTTTAAGTTTAAGTTCTCAAATATTGTTTGGTGACACGAGCGGCACAAAAAATATACACACACACAAAAAAATCAACAGTTAAGATTTTAATAAAAGCTGCAGGAGCAAAAAGCCTGCAAGTAATGTCATGTAAATTTTACATTTTTGTAATTTTTTTTCTTAATTGGTTTTCTCAACCCTTAACGCTTTATACCAGCTAGAAGAACAACGAGTTAACAAGCTACACAGAGACACATGTAAGAAATGAAAGAAAAATCAAGTCAAATTTATCTATAAATCGCTTTAAAAAATAAACAAGTAGTGCTGTTTAACCATTCACCATCTAAAATCAACCCAGAGCCATTCTGATTACGTACCCCTATATATTTCTAGAGAGAGCAAAATACGTCCCACGAGGTGCATATTTTTGCAGTTTTTTTTTTTGCGAATCCACCAGAGGCCGCTGTCAACTGACAGACTGACTGACCAATCGACCGATAACCACAGCCGCCCCCTACCCTAAACCTAGTCAATTGTGTTTTAAAAAGCACTGATTGACCCATCCAATACCTTTCCTAAACCCAACCAATAGTGTTTTCAAAAGCACCGATTTACTCGCCCACACACTTCCCTAAACCCAACCAATGTTTTCAAAAACAATCCAGAAAAAGAAAAGCTGGATGACAGATTTTTACCACTTTTTCAGATTTTACCACATTCTCACCCTGTTATTTACTTGTTTATTTAATTTTTTTGGCTTTTGTTTTTGTCTTGCCCACTTTCTGGAACTGTTCCTCAGTAAAGTCGAACCCCGTTGTCATGTCTCAAGTCCGGCAACGTGTGCCGTCCATGCTGAGGTAAGCGGTCAGCTGGCAAGCAAGAAAACGATTGTCCTCATACCGCCCCATAGCATGAGTTTAAAAGATGTACTTCTGGCTACATAATTTGTGATCTCCAAAATTGTATATAGGGCTACGTTTTCAGACTGAGCATATGTTGTCTAAAACAAAGGATAAATAAAAAAGACACAAGACTCTCACATGGTATTAAAAGCCAAAGAGTAGAAATGAGTTTTAGGACTAGATTTAAAAACAAAAATGGGTCAGGCCTGCCTAACATGCAAAGGCAAATTATTTCAAAGTTTAATGCATTTAAAGAAAAGCTGCATTATGTCATTAAAAAAAATAGCAGCAGGAGCCACAAAATGTTGACTAAAAAAATTAACTAAATAAAAATACAGAGGATGATGCCTTTTCCACTAATGGAGCCGCTTAATAGCACTGGCTGTTTTGGGGAATTAACTGAGATCTATTAATAAGCGCTGGCGTCATTTGGGCTGTTGATTTTTCTCTAATGGCGGTAAAAAAGCTTGAATGAGCAGCACACTGCGCCGGACAATGAGACGACATGCACAGATCACGTTTCCTTCTTGTTTGTTTTCTTAGGATAAGGTTTGCCTGAGTAAAGAAAATACCAGCCTTCACTGAGGCCGTCAGTGCAATGTGCTGAAATCTAGAAAGAAGCGGAAGTAAATAAAATACGTACCATATAGTTTATGTGTTTTATTACTGTAAACTCGCACTTAACAGATCATTTGAATCGGTTAGTTGGTTTTGAACTGATCACTTAAATCAATGTGCTGCTGCTAACTGCTGATTCTTATTGGACTGATCATTTGAATCAGTGAGTCATTAACAGCTGATTCTTTCTGTATGGATTATTTGAATCAGTGGCTGTTTCTCAATATGCGTTCTTCAGCGGTCTTGCGTCCTCGTGTTCTCGTGAAACGTCATCATCAGCTGCCTAAGTTCAGTTCCAATACTCAAGACTGCAAGTACGGAGGACGCGTGAAACTTCCCGGATGTGTTCTTGATATCGAGGACGCACTGATGCTGACTTGAGCACCGAACTCGCTCTGGAAGTCCCAGAAGTCATTGCGACTGGAGGTGGGAAGCGCTGCATTTTATTTAGATTTATTATTAAAGTTTAGAGATATCACTTATTTACCTCAGGAGTTTCCCTAAATGAAACGGTGAAAGTAAACATTAACATGAACATCTTAATAAAGGAATAAACACATTAAGAGTTGTTTGCTGAAATTCGTATTAAAATCTGTTTTATTTATATTGTGCAGAGTATATTTATAATGTTTTTATGCAAAGTATATATTTTGAAAAGGGGAAAAACAATAAATTGCTGTATGAATGCTTTAATGTTTAAATAATTTACCATTTAAAACGCGTGAAGGTCACATGACCATCAGGAAGAACGCAGCATCCCATTTCTCAAAGGACGCGTTCTCTGCCCTCGCGGTCTCCTGAGTTCGTTCTTCCGAGGACACCTGGCAAGACCGCTCTCCACAAGAACACAAGTCCGTTCTCTGCGTTCTTGGAATTAAGAAACAGCCAGTGAGCTGCTAACTGCTGATTCGCTCTTAACTGATCATTTGAATCAGTGAGTTGTTGCTGACTCGCTCTGGAGTCCGTTTCCAAAACATTGGCGTAACTCACGTCTGAACTATCATAGTATGATGCATTGTTTGGGAAAAGAACAATGCAGTGACGAGTGTTTCCCAAAACCCGTAGTTTTTCTGTCGCAGATCCATCGTTTGAACCAAGCAAGTTATAACGTAAAAAGCCCATAATGATGCTCTAAACGGGGTGGAGTAACAACTTCTTTAGAGAAGAACCCCATAATTTATTTGTGCAAAAATTAAATTATTTTACACGCACACACATTTTAAAAAATCCAATATTAGTTTTGGTAAAAACCTGCACTCGTTTTCCATATTAATTTAAATATATGTAAATGGCACATATAGGGCCTGTGTTTCCTTAACAAATATTATTGAGAACAATACATATTCTATTCTAAAACATAAAACCACTTACAAAAGTTAACACATATTCTAATATCATATATAAATCACATTAATAAATAAATAAAAATAAATAAATAAATAAATAAATAAATAAATAAATAAATAATGAGGCTATTTATTAAGAAATTAAATTTAATATTATTTATTAGCAAATGAAAAAAATTCTACTTTAATAATAATACTAATAATGATGATGATGATGATAATAATAACAATAATAATAATAATAATAATAATAATAATAATAATAATAATTATTATTATTATTATTATTAGGTAGAATTTTATTTATTTATTATTTATTTTTTGAAAAGTCTACTTTTACAATTTGACACATGCAAACCCCTGCAGAAATGTCATGTACAGTACAGATATTAATAAATAGCCTACTATAAATTAAAAGCATTATTGTATGATATATTTTTTGTTTTTGCAAGCTCTGGAGATGTAACAAAAATTCTGCGTTTGAATAATAGGTCGCCTATAGCTTTTGTCATGAGCCACGGCTGTGTTCAAAATGACATCAATGTTTTCATAGTGCACAGCGAAGGGAGCGCAATTGTAAACATGAAGATTGCTAAAACTAAACTGTAGAAATACTTTGAAAGCAAATTACACCTATAAGAGAGATGAGTTTAATGCTTTATTTAAAATATAATTCCAAGTTTAAATGTTAGAATGTTTTAAATGAACAGTGCATATTGGGATAACTGGAAATTGAACACAGCCAGGAACTATGTTTCTCACTACAGCATCAGAGGTTTAGTTGAAAGCATACAAGTTTGCGATGCAGTTTGTGAATGTTTATTGGAACGATGGATTTGGGAAACGCCAATTCAACGAACTATGTTTGTAACGACGGAACTTGCAACCTTAGTTGGATTTTCGGAAACGCACCCCTGGACTGGTCAATTGAAACATCAATTGAATTTGATGTATCAACTATATATATATATATGTATGTATGTATGTATGTATGTATATATATATATATATATATATATATATATATATATATATATATATATATATATATATATATATATATATATATATATATATATATATATACACAGTTGAAGTCAGCATTAGTAGCCTACCTTTGAATTTTTTTTTCTTTTTTAAATATTTTCCAAATTTCCTAACCTATTATTCACATTAACTGCTGACTCACTCTGAACTGATCATTTGAATCAGTGAGTCTTTAACCATGAACTCACTATGATCAATTCATTTGAATCAGTGAGTTGAATAGATGCAATAAGAATATAAGCTTTCTCACGGGTCCCGTTCTTTTCGCTTTTTTCTGCTTTCTGCTACAGATGATGAAACTTATTGGAGTACAATATATTGTTTTGAAATGAAGTGAAGTAAAAGTTTCATAAAATAAAAAAAACTCAAATAAACAAACCTCTTATTCAGCACATGAGCAGGACTGTTTCATTAAACCAACCCAAATCTAGCCACACGTTCAAATATTCAAAACATGGTTTGGGTTTGCTGGATTTGGATATCTGTGCTTTCTGAGCGAGCCGATGATTTGCATTTATCCAGGCAGGGTGGTTTACTTTAAATCACCTTCTGGTTGAGGGTGGTTTTGTTCAGCATATTTTTACAGCTCACCAGAAAAATGAGCCAACGTGGTAGAGCTTTATTGATAGTAAATCACAGGTTTTATGTAGGGGAGAGTTTCAGCCTAAAAACAACTAACTAACAATTGAGACAGTTTTAAGAAAGCTGCATTGTACAATATACATGTCACAAAATTATAAAAAGTAACAATGCTTTCAGATGAATAAAACTTCTTTTATTGTAATATCAGACCATCTAGTTTTTCACAATTTTTTTGTGTGTGATTTTTGCAATAAAATGGCAGTGTAATTCCCAGAAATTTGCAGACAATTTTGCGATTAAAAATATAGATATAAATGTAAAAAATTACATATATATATATATATATATATATATATATATATATATATATATATATATATATATATATATATATACACACACACATCTTTTTGCACAGTCCTGTTGGATTCGCCTGATTTGTTGACAAATTTAACGGAGAGATTTTTTTCAACGCATTTCTAAACATAATAGTTTTAGTATCTCATTTCTAATAACTGATTTATTTTATCTTTGCCATGATAACAGTACATAATATTTTACTAGATATTTTCAAGACACTTCTATACAGCTTAAAGAGACATTTAAAGGCTTAATTAGGGTAATTAGGCAAGTTATAGTATAACGATGGTTTGTTCTGTAGACTAAAAAATAGCTTAAAGGGGCTAATAATATTGTTCTTAAAATGGTTTTAAAAAAAAATTAAAACAGCTTTTATTCTAGCCGAAATAAAACAAATAAGACTGTCTCCAGAAGAAAAAATATTATCAGACATACTGGGAACATTTCCTTGCTCTGTTAAACATCATTTGGGAAATATTAAAGATATATATAAAAGATTTGATAACAAATTCAAAGGGGGGCTGATAACTGACTTCTGACTTCAATTGTTTCTGTATATATATATTATATATACAACAGTGCTGTCTGGTTCTTAAATCTGATTGGCTGATAGCGTGTGATATTTTGCCAGTAACATCACACAAAGGCCTCTTCACCCTTCACTGTGTATTACTCTGCCCACATACAGCCAGCAACAAGCAGAGACACAATAGTTTGACAAATATTACTGTTCTTAGACAACAAAATGTACTTTTGAGGCTTTTTTAGTCGAGAATGTATCTGTTTAGATTGCAACTAAGCAGTTTATTTGTAAGAATAGTGCCTATTGTAAAATATTTACAATTTCTGAGAGACAGCTCGTTGGCGGCCAAAGACGGTTGACTTTGTCTATCTACAAGATGGTGCCAGGACTGCATAATAAGCCCTTGCTTAGTGTGTTTTCCTGAGCGTGAATAAGAAGCTGAAAAACGTAAATGACGCGATTTATAAGGTGGACCGGATAGAGTCAATAAGAAGCTGCGAATAAGAAGCTGGATTCAGCCTCGTGCCTCCTTATCGCAAACAAAACAGCAAACTGGTAAATTAGTGATTGCTCTGTTTTTTCTAGGTTAATTATTGTGATTTTGTAATGGTCGCTTAATTTTTTATATGCACTCTGTATAAATGTCCCCTTTAAGAGAACTATTCCTGTGGTTGTTTTACCGTTGAGATGTAAGCACGCATGTATGGGAGCTTAGTTCAGTTCAGCGAGCTTTGAGGAAAAGTGTGATGGTCGCTCTCCCGCAGTATCTTTCTTGAATTTCAATAATGTAACAATTTATTTTGCGACGGATGTTTGAGTGTATTTTTCTTTTCCTTTTGCCTACTCATTGTCGTTGACTGGCATGTATGTAGTCGACAGCACTTGAGAGAAACGCGTAAAGGCCAATATGAAGAGAGTTTCTGTCTCCTTTTTTTTATTCCCTAAAGTCTCCGGGTAAATGCTGAGACAATGCCGACGGCAACAGAGAAATACTGTTGACTGTAATAGACTGTAGGGAGAAATCTTTGTAGACGGATGGCATTTCATGTCACGTTCAGCCATATAATCTTAAAATGTTAGCAAAATTCACCTGTTTTGTCATCACCTTAAGGGGGTCACACACCAGAGGCGCCGCTTCACATTACGTTATAGAGAATCATTCAAACACTAGCTCTAAAGTGACGTTGGTGAATTAATATCGGCTTCTGCTGTTATGAGGTCAGCTGCAGATGTGAATGGCGGAAGAAAGTAGTTCCTAATACAAAAGGGTTTTAGACTTTCCATGTTTTACTATCTTTTTTTTATATACAAGATTGTGTTGTCGAACTATTGTATAAATGTAGTATCACATTCGTAGCAGTGTGATATGGCTGTATATCAGCACTGGTGGGGCGCCAACGCACGCCTCCCACCAGTGCTGATATACAGCCATATCGCACTGCTACTCGTGTGATATCGCTCATATATATCAGTGTGTGTGTGTGTGTTTGTGTGTTTGTATGTAGGTTTTTTTTTTTTTTTAATGTGTTTTTGACATGTCTTTTTGATGTTGTTTTGACTTCAAGGTGCCCACTGGGACAGCAGAGATTCTCAAAAAGTCTGAGATGATATCCATCATCTTCAGCTGGAGTCTCCTCTGACATTAGATCCCATTTGCATTTGATCCCATTACTGTGCAGCATCACAATGGCCAAATAAAGCCATCTTTCCTGTGGGAGGATCACCAAACATTTTTCCCAAACGGCAGTGAAAACAAAGAGCGCGAGCTATGAGCTTTTGACTTGGCCAACACAACAAAATCTGCTGACTGGAGGAAAATAAGTCACGTCTGAGGCCAAAACTCAACGACAAAGCAGATTGTATTTACAAGCGCCCTGAAAACACACATGTTAGAATAAACATACGTGTTCATATGCAGCTGGCATGTTAAAACTTACAGCTCAGAGGCGAGAAGTCCATTTTTTTCATTACGTTTATCAACTTTAACAAACTATCCTAAATTATGAGTGAAATAATGTAAATTAGCATGATTGTTTTTATTTCCCCGTTTACTTCTGCTTTTGAATTGCATTATGGGACCTTGATCTTTCTTCCGATAACTTTTAACTTTGAAAAGCTGGAAAAAAGTCTTTTATTAATGTTTTTAATAGTTGAATGTGATATATTGTCTGCATTGGTGCTGTCTATATTATGGTAGAAAAAGCTTGTAATAAACTGCCAGTACATTTTCTTTTATTTTACAGACTTATTTCTCTCTACATATTATTTCTTCTACATTATATTTATTTTTTTTACGATATTATAATTGTAATAATTATAATTATAAATAAGGGATGAATAAAATATTATTTTTAACTATTACAATGTCAATAAAAGTCCCTTTGCTAAACTGTCGAGTTGATTTTTCAACATCAAAAGTCGCCAGGGCAGAGATCAACATCCCATAAAGCACTCCACAACCATAAACAAAAGGACAACGCTTACTAAATAGTGAAACTGTTTAATAACAGCTATTTTTTACAGTGTATATTTGGTTTATTTATGTTTAAAGATAATTAACACTCTTATTCTGACCTGGATTTATTAAAATGTAAGATAAACCAAATATTGCACAAAATAAACAATTATTTATTATATAATAATTAGTGCTGCAAAATTAGTGCATTAACTCATGCGATTAATTTGAAATATTTGATGCGTTAAAAAATTAACGCTGTTAACGCAGTTGCAGGTTTTTTTTTTACTTCCTGTTGTACTCGACGTGTGTTCAACATACAAAGAAATATGGATAAGACCAAGGAAGCACTTTTTGAAGTCAAGTTTCTGTATAAAATAATAATGTCTCATTACCAGGTTATCCAGCGTTTCCTCCAGAGATTCGTGCAATTTTGGGTGTTTCATTTTTAACTTTCGACTTTTGTTTTGATGGAATTTGATACCGCATGGCGAACGGAAAGAAAAACCTCCGCATTTCATGACTCGGTGGTCCTTTAAGGTAATTAAAATCGCTGCTTACATGGTAGACTGGAGTATTATCTCATATTAAAATCGGAGTATTGGTGTCCATGTAAATGTAATCAGAAAGTGCTAGATCAGGGGTCGGCAACCCAAAATGTTGAAAGAGCCATATTGGACCAAAAAAAACAAAAACAAATATGTCTGGAGCCGCAAAAAATTAAAAGCTTTATATAAGCCTTATAATGATGGCAACACATGCTGTATGTATTTATATTAGCTATATTAGCCTACTATAAAAATGACTTCGTTGGCTACAAATACATACTGAGCCTTCATGATTAAATGTTCATTTCCCTGCAGTGCATCCTGTAGAGAATGACGCGCCACGTGACTACTCTGTTCTACGATGCCGTCTCAAGTTTAACTTAATTACAGTATATTAATGAATTATGTTTAATGTTCAAGTGTAACTTCATTACAATATTAATGAATTGTTTAATGATCAAGTTTAACTTCATTACAATATTAATGCATTATGTTTAATTATCAAGTTTAACTTCATTAAAATATTAATAAAATATGTTTAATGATCAAGTTTAACTTCATTACAATATTAATGAATTATGTTTAATGTTCAAGTTTAACTTCATTACAATATTAATGAATTATGTTTAATGATCAAGTTTAACTTCATTACAATATTATTGCATTATGTTTTGCTTTGATGAAATTAAAGAAATGCAATAAAGAAATCAGATTTTTTAAATGTTTTTTTTTATTTTGAGGATTCAAAAAAACAACATCAAAATGAACGTGCACAATGTGCCCCTTATCTGGGCAACAAACAGTGCAATAAAACGCAGCCTGCCATTTCCATTTCAAGATCAGCTCGAGTCATTCCTGGGAATGTGCTCAACAAGGAAGGGTCAATCTTCAGGGGTGTGTGTCAAGGAAAGACAGTCTCGTTTTTTCCTTTCGCAACTCGCAAAATCTGCTCCCAAATGCAGTTTGCATATCAACGATCGCACCTTGTAAATAATCACCGTTGAGTTAGTGATCGGGATGGGCTTCTTTGAATTCTCTCAGGGAGGGAAAATGAGAAAGCGTGCCCCGCTGTACATCTTTGGCAAAGACAGCTTGCGCTCCATGGCGCATCACACAGCCGCCGGTTTGTTTACAACAGCTACCTGCCTGGCATCCCGCCCTGCTGATAGAAACGTGTGTCGCAGGCTATGACGCAAATCTTTGTTGACAGAAATGTTGAAAATAAATATTCTACACACTTTTACAGCATTGGAAAACGTTAAGATTGTTTGTCCTCCTATAGAAACCATATTAAAACAAAAATATATTTACCTCCCTCATCGTTTTCCATTTTCAAACATTTTTTGAAAAAGTTCCAGGGAGCCACTAGGGCAGCGCTAAAGAGCCGCATGCGGCTCTAGAGCCGCGGGTTGCCGACCCCTGTGCTAGATGAAGTCGCACTCTTCTGCCTTTCAGCATGCGCACTCCAATGTTTCATTAAGTTTGACATGTTTCCCCCGTTAACGCAACTTTTGTAAAGCGTCTGCTTCGCTTTGTTGTGTCAGAATCCTTGTGAAATACAGTAATACTTTAGAACGCTTAGTTTAAGCAAATTTTATGAACGCGATCATGTGTGTTGAATCTGGAGGGAGTTGCTCCGGCTGCCCTGTTCTGCGCGCGTTGCGTGTGTGTGCACGTTTCTTAGCAACAAACCTGCCTAAACCGAAGCCACTAAATTAAAAAGTTACGAATTGCCGTCAGATTCTCACATCATTTAAAGGAAAAGGTCCACATTGTCCCCCGATAATGTCAACAGACTGGACTGTCTTAGAAACTGACTGAATGTAAAGGAGGACTAAGCAAAATAGTTTCTACTTTATAATAATGATATATAATAATAATGTTCTCAATTTACAGCAATACAACTTTACAATTAGTAATTCTTTGTATTTAATACTTTATTATTATTTTTATTTTCCATTTTCCATATCTGCAATGCCTGTATTTTGGCATTTTTTTGCAGTCCACTCAGAATTAGTGGCCTCAGAAACTCAGAACCCCCCGACCCCCATTTCTGTTACCGGAAAACTAAATTCTTGACCCAGATGAAAGAAGAATCCCTCAACAATAAACCCCGGAGCCCATAAATGAACTCAACTAATAATAGTACCTTCTCCTTACAATTATTTGCATCACACCTTCAGGGACATAAAAGAGAACAATGGCTCCGATGTTTTACATAAAGTCATTGAATAACAATAGGAGGTTTGTGGCACTGTATTTCTCTCAATGGGTCTTCCCCAAACAAAACAAAACAAAACAAAAAAGTGTCCATCACAAATGACATTTCTGCGACAGCACCTCTTTGTCCTTTTAAGGACTTTTATGGGGGTTTAAGCAGCACATTCATCGGCTAAAAAAATTATAGTTATTTTTCGACCCCCGTGGAAGTGTTTTAAAACCGGCAGAAGAAGAACAAAAGAGGCGTCACATTGTAATGCTTCCTGACAGGCAGGAGAGACAAAAACAACACAACTGTCAACACAAAACACACATCTGACAAATCAAGAGCTGAGAACGTCATCAGTAAGAGAGCAAATACCATTCACATCCCGAGAGAGATCCCTGAAATAATTAGACAATAATAAATACATTTAATTAAATTATAAAAATACATAGGAGTATTAAAATAGCTAGATTACTTAGATGTGATTGGTAAAACTATTGTGAGGGGTATAAACTGCAACAAAAGTACAATTTGTGATATTAAATGGTATTTTAATTTAAGCACATGTAGAATGGTTTGGTACACTTGAAAAAGTGATTACTTTCTGATAAACATTTTTTTTTTGTATGAAATTTTTTAAATGTGGGTCGTCAGTTCTTTTTTTTTCTTTTTTTTTCCCCCTAATAAGTATTGTATTTAAATGCAGGCAGCTTTTATCTCTTTCAAAATGCTAATATTATGAAGATAATGAAGACGATAAAAAAATAATAATTCATAATAATAATAATAATAATAATAATAATAATAATAATGATGATGATGATGATGATGATGATAATAATAATAATGATAATAATAATAATAATAATAATAATAATAATAATAATAATAATAATAATAATTATTATTATTATAATTATATTAAATGTTTAATAAATATTCCCAGAGATGGGTTGCGGTTGGAAGGGCATCCGCTGCGTAAAAAAAAAACGTGCTGGATAAGTTGCGGTTCATTCCACTGTGGCGACCCCGGATTATTAAAGGGACTAAGCCGATAAGAAAATGAATGAATGAATGAATAAATATTATTATATTTCTTTCTTGTATGTATTTGGTGCAGTTTGAGTTTAGGTATCATTATTAAAGTTTTAAACTAATTTAAACTAAAAATGTTGTTTATGTTAAAAAACATAACATATTTAAAAGCATGTGTCATTCTTTCACAAAAAACAAAATCTTAAAATGATAACACAAGCATATTCATGTTAAGATCCAGCTCTCAAGCAAACTAAATAAAATGACCCTCAACATGACGCTCAAGCTCCTCCCGATGTCCTTAAATCTCACATTTGCATATCAAAACAGCCGTTCCTGCCTCCCTTAAAGACATTAACATAAAATTTACAAGCGCCAAAACACAAGCTTCACAACAGAACCCCCAAATAATCCAAACACAATGAGCACCAATAATCAAACATCATTGATTTACAGCTGAAAACTAAATGATTAGCCTCAACATTCTTCAAAATATCTTATTTTAGAACAAAGAAACTAACTTTTTTAACTATCTTGATTTTGATTAAACAGTGTGTACATTTCTATTTTTTGGTTGAACTATCCCTTTAAATATCTACTTTTTAAAATATTTTGATTCTAATGGAATCAAACCCATGTTATCCAATGAAGCCTTTAAATTTCACTTTAAGCTGAGTACTAATATCTTGCAAAATAGCAAAATATTATGTATTGTCATCATGGCAAAGAATAAATTAGTTATTAGAAATTAGAAGATATTTTGAAGTATATTTACTGCAAAAAACTAAAATCAAATTACATTTACCAGTCATTTCTAACTTACATTGACAGAAAACGTCAAGTTATAGCTCGCATTAGCCATGATAATGTATGTTTTTGTGCTACTTTAACTTTCTAAACTGTTTCAACTTATTTTATAAGAGATTTAACAGTTTCATGCAGGTTGAAATGACTTGTAAAGAATTAACTTTGTATTTATTATTTTCAATTATTACAGTTTGGATTCCTACCATAGATGTTTCAACATTCTTCAAAATATCTTCTTTTAAAATAAAGAAACTCACTTTTGTAACCATCTTAATTTTGATTAAACAGTGTGTAAATTTAAATTTTTTTGGGTGAACTATCCCTGTAAATATCCCCTTTTTTTCTGATTGGAATACTAATATTTTGCAAAATATCTAGAAAAATATTATGTACTGTCATCATGACAAAGAATAAATAAATGAGGTATTACAAATTAGAAAGATATTTAAAGTATTTTACAGCAAAAAAACTGGAATCAAATTACAAATACCAGTAATTTCTAACTTACATTGACAGAAAACGTCAAGTTATAGCTCGCATTAGCCATGATAATGTATGTTTTTGTGCTACTTTAACTTTCTAAACTGTTTCACCTTATTTTATAAGAGATTTAACATTTTTATGCAAGTTGAAATGACTTGCAAAGCAGTACCTTTTTATTTATTTATTTATTTTTTACTACAGTTTGGGTTCCTACCATAGATATTAATGACCGGTTTACAACATTCTTCAAAATATCTTCTTTTAAAACAAAAAAAACTCACTTTTTCAACCATCTTAATTTCGATTAAACAGTGTATACATTTTCATTTTGGGTGAACGATCTCTTTAAAGATCATCTTTCCCCCCAATTGGCTACAGAATAAAACTGCACTTTAAACTGAATACTAGTATCTTGCAAAATTTCTAATGAAATATTTTGTACTGTTATCATGGCAAAGAACAAATAAATGAGTTATTAGAAATTAGAAGATATTTTGAAGAATGTTGGAAACTTGTAGCCATATTTACTGCAAAAAAAGTGGAATCAAATTAATTTAACAGTAATTTTTAACTTATATTGAAAGACAACATCAAGAGATATAATGTATTAGCCATGACAATGTATGTTTTATGTGCTACTTCAACTTACTAAACTGTTTCAACTTCATTTGTTAAGTTGAAATGACTTGCAAAGCAGTAGTTTATTTATTTATTTTAATATTTTTTACAGTTTCTTTCCTACCATGGATATTAAAGACTAGTGGTTTTCAACATTCTTTAAAATATCTTCTTTTAGAACAAAGAAACTCACTTTTGTAGCCACCTTGATTTTGATTAAACTGTGTGTAATTTTTAATTTTTTGGGGTGAACTATCCCTTTAAATATCCTTTTTTTTTCTGATTGGAATACTAATATTTTGCAAAATATCTAGAAAAATATTATGTACTGTCATCATGACAAAGAATAAATAAATGAGGTATTACAAATTAGAAAGATATTTGAAGTATTTTTACAGCAAAAAAACTGGAATCAAATTACAAATACCTGTAATTTCTAACTTACATTGACAGAAAACGTCAAGTTATAGCTCGCATTAGCCATGATAATGTATGTTTTTGTGCTACTTTAACTTTCTAAACTGTTTCACCTTATTTTATAAGAGATTTAACATTTTTATGCAAGTTGAAATGACTTGCAAAGCAGTACCTTTTTATTTATTTATTTATTTTTTACTACAGTTTGGGTTCCTACCATAGATATTAATGACCGGTTTACAACATTCTTCAAAATATCTTCTTTAAAAACAAAGAAACTCCCTTTTTTAACCATCTTAATTTTGATTAAACAGTGTGCACATTTTCATTTTGGGTGAACGATCTCTTTAAATATCATCTTTCCCCCCAATTGGCTACAGAATAAAACTGCACTTTAAACTGAATACTAGTATCTTGCAAAATTTCTAATGAAATATTTTGTACTGTTATCATGGCAAAGAATAAATAAATGAGTTATTAGAAATTAGAAGATCTTTTGAAGAATGTTGGAAACTTGTAGCCATATTTACTGCAAAAAAAGTGGAATCAAATTAATTTACCAGTAATTTTTAACTTATATTGAAAGAAAACATCAAGAGATATAATGTATTAGCCATGACAATGTATGTTTTATGTGCTACTTCAATTTACTAAACTGTTTCAACTTCCTTTTTTAAGTTAAAAATGACTTGCAAAGCAGCAACTTATTTGTTTTTTGAATTATTTTTACAGTTTCTTTCCTACCATGGATGTTAATGACTGGTTTTCAACATTCTTCAAAACATCTTCTTTTAGAACTAAGAAACTTACTTTTGTAACCATCTTAATTTTGACTAAACAGTGTGTGAATTTTCATTTTTGGGGTGAACTATCCCTTTTAAATACCCTCTATTATCCAACTGGAATACTAATATCTTGCATCATAGCTACAGTGAAATATTATGTACTGCTATCATGGCAAAGTCCAAATGAATAAATTACAAATAAGTTATTAAAAATATGTTGAAAAAAAATCTCTCCGTTAAAAAGGACTTGGGAAATTTTTGCAAAAAGAATGAAAATTTGACAGGAGGGCTAATAATTCAGACTTCAACTATATATGTAATTTCATCCTCCTGTTCTTAATGAAAACCGCTGTCTGAAGAGGCAGAAGCGTCGTCCTCCTTTTCTAAATGTTTACCTGAGCAAAAACGAACATAAAAGAGCCACTTTGCTGAACACTCCGGTCTCTTGGAACATATCAATATTTTGATTTTTCTACCAAGGCTGAAAGATGCTCATATAGGGGGAAAAGAAAATCCATATCGCCATTGACCAGACAACTTAATTACATTAGAGGCCGTCTCCAGCCTGTAGGTTGATGGGCCATCGAAATGCATGCAAACGAAGACTACAAAAAAAAAAAAAAGGTCAAAAGCATATTGTTATCAAACTGTGAAAGAGCGGGACAGAGCCGTTGTGTCAACGTCTGATAAAGAGAAGTGCTGAGGAGCAGAGAAAACACGCACCAAATGCCCCCCAATTGTGATATAAGATCACAAAAACAATGCATAAGTGTTTCGTTTCTATTTGCTTTGCTCAACCCTGGATTGAGTGTTGCAGGCGCTTTCAGTGAAAAGGATTTTTTACATGTGAAAGGTCTTACTGAAGCAGACTCTGGAAGTGTTACATGACCTTATACAAAATTAATGCAGAGTGGAGAATTAGTGACATATCAAATGTAAATCTAAATTTTGTTGTTGTGAGGAGTCATAGTTGTTAAACTACCAAAAATGTACTATATTACTGATTTATTTTAATTTAATTTACATGTTTCAACTCTTTTTTTCCCCCAGAGTTTATATCTTAAATTTTTTTTTTTATCCTCATAATTTAGTCAGAATTTTTTAACTTAATTTTATATTTTTTATTTTAAGATTTTTTTTCATTGAGTTCATCTTAGAATAACTCAAATTAAAATAAATAATAAGCTAAAATCATGAATGAAAAGACATTTCGTAAATAAATAAATAAAATTAAAAAGAAACAAACTCATCAGATCTGAATGTTTTCTAACAAAATTGAGGGTTTGTCCCGCAATTCAATATTATTAAAATAAAATATTTTTTTCCTACGCAGCCTTTTTTAATCTTCACAATTCGCTTATTTTGTTTGATCAGAAAATATTCATGCAAATTCTAAAAAAGACAAATGTCAAACTTTTGTAAAGAGACTTCATAGAAAAAAATTTGTCAAACTCATAAATTCTGAATGTTTTCTACTTTATTTTTTGCAATTTCAACAGTTTCCTCAGAATTCAGAGTTCACATTTCACATTTTTTTACCCCTTACAATCTAACTCTCTGAGTTTCTCAAAATTTGGACATTTCACATATTCAAATAGTTTCTGATTAAAAAAGTAAAGTCCACAGTTTTGTTCATATTTTTAAAATTTGTTTTTTCAGAATTCTTTTAGCGTTCAGCTTTTCTAGTTGGAGTTTGAGTCAAAAATTTGAATTTTTTCTCAAAATTGTTAGTTCCCCCTCATAATTCTGACAGAATTTTCCATTTCATCTCGAGTTTTTCCTCAGAATTTAGAGCTGACATTTTTTCCTAAAGCTTTCGAAGAGATTATTTCCTTTAAATTCTATTAACATCTAACAATGAATGAGTGAATTCTGACCTCCTTCGCCCAGGCTAAATGAATGTACTGTATATACTGTACACTACCCGGCAAAAGTTTGGGGTCAGTAAGATTGTTATTTTAAAATAAGCTTTACTTGCTCCCCAAAGCTGCGTTTGTTTAATCAAAAACAGTACAAATTGTAAAATTGTGAAATGTTATTGCATTATAAAATAACTGTTCAAAAGTAGTTTATATTTTAATTTAATAATTTATTCCAGTGATTTAAAGATTAATTTTCAGCTTCATTACTGCAGTCTTCAGTCACATGATCCTTCAGAAATCACTCTAATATTAACTATTAATATTATTATTATTATCATTACTATAAAAATAATAATACTAATAATAATAATTAATATTGTTATTGTATTGAATAAAAAATGTATTAAATAATTATTATTGTTTGTATTATTATTATTATTATTATTATTATTATTATTATTATTATTAATGGTAATAGTAATAAAAGCAATAATGACTGTAGTAAATTTCATTTAAAACAACATACAATAAGAAAGCAGTTATTTAATTTTTTTAAATTTATTTTTAACATTATACTTACAGTAATTAATGCTGCCTTGATAAACAGAAGTGTTCTTTAAGGAGTAAAACATGAAGAAAAAAAAAAAACTGACTCCATATTTTTGATCGGTAGTGTATAGGTTACATATTAAAATCCAATGTAAAGGCAGTTAACCCCAAAAATGTAAATTCTGTCATTATTTATTCCTTCTCCACTTATTTGAGCTTCTTTGTTTTGTAGAAACACAAAACAATATATTTTGAAGAATGCTGGAAACCAGTAGCCATATTTCATACAAATTACACTGACAAAAACAAAACAGAACATCAAGTTATAAATGGAATTAGACATAAAAAGTGCTACTTTAACTAACTGAACTGAATTTTTTAAGTTATAAGAGATTTCACAGTTTTATGTAAGTTTAAAAGACTTGTAAAGTTAATTTAATTCAACTTAAAGGCAGTAACTTTTTTTTTTTTAACAATTGTTTTCTACCTGGATATTAAAGACTACTGAATATTTTCAATACCACAAGATATCTTCTTTTATCCTCAACAGAACAAAGAAACTCACTGTTGTAACCATCTTAAATTTGATAAAACTTTGAGTGAGTTTTTATTTTTGGGTGAACTATCCCTTTAAACGTTAATAGCTAGAAAATTCCACAAATCAGGATTTTATTACTATATCCAGCATGTCCAAAATAGTTGTGATTTCCTGAGGTTTCCAGTCAAAACTTTCTGAAAGTTAAACCCCTTCTATCAGTATTTCTAAAGTCAGTCCTAGTTATTTCCAGCTAATTCACTGCAAGAGCCTGTAGTTTCCTCCTTTAAGGACACATTTTCTAGATGTGTGTTTGCGTCAGGCTGGAATGCATTGAAATATACGGTTGTTTTAAGTAGCTGTGAAGGCACTTCTGCATTTTGGGGCTCTTTTTATGACCCCATTCAAAGGCTGACATCTCAAACACAGGAAGGAAGGAACCCAGAAGGGCTTTACAGTATCAAGAGGTCCGTTTGAGCTTCCTTTCTCCTATTTAAACCAGCCTGAACACCCACTTTAAATGGCTACAGTTGGTTACGCTGCCGATATTCTGTCCTGGGACATTGGATATTTGTTTCTCAACTTCAATAACTGCATATGCTATGAGGAATAATGAAGCAGACTAAAACTTATTTTGTTAACATTAAGTTGAGAATTATAAAATTTTTAATAAGAATCAAACTAAAACATTGTGATAATGAGAAATGGAAATTGCTGAATATGGGATTGCTGAAAACATGCAGAAATAAGCTGTAAACTGTCAAATTAGACCCAATGTTGGGTCAAATATGGACAAACCTTAAGAAAAATAAATATAAATATAACAAAAAATATAGGGCGACATAGTGGCTCAGTGGTTGGCACTGTCACCTCACAGCAAGAAGGTCGCTGGTTCGAGTCCCGGCTGGGTCAGTTGGCATTTCTGTGTGGAGTTTGCATGTTCTCCCCGTGTTGATGTGGGTTTCCTCCGGGTGCTCCGGTTTTCCCCAAAGTCAAAAGACATGCAGTAGGTGAATTAAATAAACTAAATTGGCCATAGTGTATGTGTAAATTAGTGTGTATGGATGTTTCCCAGTACTGGGTTGCAGCTGGAAGGGCAACCGCTGCGTAAAACATATGCTGGATAAATTGGCGGTTCATTCCGCTGTGGTGATCCCTGATAAATAAAGTAACTAAACCGAAGCAAAATGAATGAATGAATGAATTATTAAATATAATATAAAAACAATTAATGTAAATCAAACTAAAGCACTGGAAATTGCTAAATACAGAAATGCTGAAAAATCTAGAAATACTGCAAATGATAAATAAATACGTAAATGTGTAAATAATAATAATAATGGGAAATTTATTCATTTATTTTTACAAAACCAAGCAATTTTTCTAATTACTCAAATATTTGTTAGTGTGTTTGCAGCTGTTTTGGTGAATTAATGACCAAAAATTAAGTAGCTATATGAGGATTGGCTGAGATTAGATCCTGGTAATCTGCAAGATAATACATCAAAGAGAGTCATGCAGTTCCCACATAGAAATCATCTTTACGCATAATGGCATTTTACAAGGGCCTGCATTAAGAGGCTCACAAAAAAAGGAGGAGGGGGGGTTGCATTTCCCTGGTGTAATAAAACCCAGGCTGTGCCAAAAGTTTCATAAGCAATGAAACAGCCCTTATGTGCATTGTAAAAGTCTACAATCACATCCTTTTGCATCTGAAACATGTCTGAGAACGTCGGCCATAGTTTTATGTTTTTCTAGACTTTCGCCTGCGAGCAAGTAGAAGATTTACATAAAGCATGAAGGAAAATCTGATGACGACAGAAGCGGAGAGGAGGGGATAAACAAATACAGGAAAGCTAAAAAACAAACAGCTCTTTTTTTTTTGTAAGTACTCCCATCTTATCTTTGTTGTTCAAACCAATCAGTGGGCATTGTTTTTAAGGATGATAGTGACTCATATGGGCAGATGAGAGAATTACAACACACAAGTGAGAAGAAAAACTCTACATTTAAAGGAATAATTCAACCAAAAAAGAAAGTTTACTTACTCTTGAAGTGGTTCTCAAGCCTTTAAGATTTTCTTTCTTCTGTTGAACACAAAAGAAGATGTTTGAAAGAATGCTGAAAAACTGTAACCATTGACTTTCATTGTAAAAAAATGGTTACAGGTTTTCAGCATTCTTCTAAATATTTCTGTTTATGTTTAACAGGAGAAAGAAACTCATAACGGTTTGAAATAAGTAAAGGGTGAGTGAAAATAACATTTGTAATTTTTGAGTGAACAATCCATTTGATTAACATAATTTAACTTACTTTAATTTAAAAAAGAACCTTTGGGTGTCAAGGTGGCGCAGTGGGTAGCACAATCGCCTCAGAGTAAGAAGGTCGCTGGTTCAAGCCCCGGCTGGGTCAGTTTACATATCTATTGGAGTGGGTTTACACATAGTCCACAGACATGTGCTATAGGTGGATTAAATAAGCTAAATTGGCCATAGTGTATGAGTGTGAAAGAGTGTGTAAGGTTGTTTCCCAGTGTTGGGTTGCTAGATAAGTTGGTGGTTCATTCCGCTGTGGCAACCCCTGATTAATAAAGGGACTAAACTGAAAGGAAAATGATTGAATGTATGATTCTCTCCTCTACAGAATCATCCAAATCAATCTTACTGAATTCTTTTCAAACAGAGGTGTTCTAGCTATCTGGTTAAATTGTCCATATCGCAGCATAAATTGCAGAAAAACTAAATATATTTAAATTTATATGATAAATTCAAATGATAAATAAATACAAAATATAACCTGTAAAAATGCTTTATGCTTTAACATTTTCCTCTAACAAATATTTTTAATTCATTCAATAGATAGATAGATAGATAGATAGATAGATAGATAGATAGATAGATAGATAGATAGATAGATAGATAGATAGATAGATATGTGTTGCTATGTGTACACTAGACATAGGCTGGTATAGGTGTCTGACGGTATGATAACCATGGATAAAAATATCACTGTTTCACTGCTCTAAATTATGTTCTTTTTAAACGTCTTGGTAAAAAACTACAATTTGTTCCCCATTAAACACAACCCATTTTATTTTAAGAAATATTTAAAATATTTTGGAGCTGAAAACACATCAAGCTAATAATTAAATTAAATCATTGACTTCTGCAGTCTTCATTACTTTCAACGACACAGAATTTTTTTTACAAAATCTTGTACATTTGTTGGCCTAAAAACTCATTTTAATAGTCATAAAAACAGGTGAAAAAACCAACAACTTGCATATCCCGTAGGAACGGTATAAATCTTTTTAGGTATTTAAAAAAATAGATTTTTCCAAACCCCGATAAACCTTGAAATCGCTTATCGTCTGTGCCTAGATCACACTACAAAATCATAACTTGAATGCTATAAGAAAGAGAAAAGAATCGTTCATTGTTTACCTTGGTCTTTTGTCTATGATTAACACAGCTCACCCCTTCTGACATGTCTTCAGGAGTTTGAGTTGTATAAGTTTAACCAATGCACACAGTCTGAGCCGGAAGGACCCATGATTAGTTTACCTTTTAAGTTTTCTAGGGATTTTTGAGTTGGTCGTTCATCATGAAACAGTATGTGATGACTCAAACCCGAGGACTCAAAGTGAACGGATCAAATCTTTTTCCAGCTCTGACTACATATGATTGGCTTGTGTCTTCATGTGATAAACAAACGACTCAAACACGACAGAACACTCGCTAAAGGAACTAATCTGCTCCCCCAACTGCAAAATGCAGACATGTCAAATGAACGAATCACTCTCTGAGAAGACTCATCGTTCTTGAGTCACATAAAAGATTCATTCAAAATGACCAAATCTTTCAAGAACGACTCGTAGCAAGAAAACTCTGTTATTAAATACTCATCCTCATGTCATTTCAATCCCCTGAGCTCTGCATTCATCTTCGTAACACGAATTAAGATATTTTAGATGATATCCTGGAGCTCTCTAGTCCACCATATCAATGGTTACAACAAAACAAAAACACTGCCAAAACTTTCCACGTGACTTTAGTAGCTCGACTGCAGTCATATCAAGCTCCAAGAGCACTTCTGTGGACCAAAAAATAAAAACAACCTTGTTTGCCAATGTCTTTCACATTAGATTAGGCAGTAACACTTTATTTTGATGGTCCATTTAGTAGGGATGGCTGAAGTGACACTGACGTTTCGACACAGTGTCGAGATCACGAAGCGCAAGTGTTTCGAAACACTGCACAGAAGTATGATCCGAAACCCCCAGGTCACGTGACTAAAGTGTTTCAAAACACCTGGTCACGTGACTAAAGCGATTCAAAGCATTGATAATTTCAGAACCGTTTCGAAATCTGGAGAATCTACATTTGACTAACATGGTCAAGTTCAAGTATCCATCTCCATGATTCTCCATGATTTTATGTATTTTAATCATGTTACTGTTTTATGGTGTAGTCTAGATAGGATACAGCTGCGGATACACCATCAATTTAGCATTATTTCTGTAACATTAAAAACAATAATTAATATTTTTACAGTACAGTGATGGGTTTAGGTTTTGGATAGACGTTAATAAAATACAATGGGAAATGTAATTAATAATATAAATAATTATTGTTAACTGCTGGCCACAACTTTATCTGATCTAGAAACAACCCTGTTTTATGACCAAAACAATACAAATTTATTTACAAGGTGTTTATTCGGATGTCAGAGCAATGTTGAAACAAAACGATACAAAAACAAAGCATTACCAACTGGTAATAAAGCATTTCAAAAATAATTGAATCAGCCTGGATTCGAACCTACTATCACCGGATGGTGATCACAAACTCTAACCGCTCAACTAAACCACTTATAGGTTCAAGGCTACAAAGTGGGGTTAAATACCTCAATTTGCTCGACAGTTCTTTGCTGAAGCTGTTTCAGTGTAATACAAATAAAATGACCAATAGGTGGCACCGTAGAGTGGTGTTTCGAAACGTTTCGAAGCTTCAACACAGTTGTTTCGACTGTTTCAGTGTTTCACGAAGCCTCGCTTTGCCCACCACTACCATTTAGTAGACTGTCTGCTTAATATCAGCTGATACGGCTCCTTCAACAGACATTTAGCTGACTATAAGAAACTTCGCAAGTACATGTTAACTTACACTAGGCATGTCCAAGCCCTGGAGGGCCGGTGTCCTGCAAAGTTTAGTTCCAACCCCAATCAGACACACCTGGCGAGCTAATCAAGCTCTTACTAGCCATCCTAGAAACATCCTTGCAGGTGTGTTGAAGCAAGTTGGAGCTAAAATCTGCAGGATGCTGGCACTCCAGGACTGAGTTTGGACACCCCTGCTCTAAACTATTAAAAATATTGATGAAAGTCACTTTCTTCAAACGTTTCAACATCAAAAGTTGTTGGAGGAAAGACTAATGCAATTCAAAAGCATAAATGTTTTACAGTTTAGATAAAAGCATGCATTATTGCTAGCACTTCAGAAAAGTTCCCTGCGCTCTTTCATGGCTTTCACGGACTGTACGACCTCAGAAACACATGCGATACCTCCAGAAATCTGCACAAACTGTACACACACCGCACAGTACAGCTTCACGCAGCGCTAGACAATCAAAACACAAGACTCTTCTTCTGTTTGAACATCATTCACAGGAGTCACAGCGAGGAGAGAGAGCGCGAGTCAGTACTGAGCTGCTAAATCTATTAGCACTGACGGAAAAATCGATGCGCTCTTGTCCCTGCGAGACTCCCACTCAGATGTAGCCTTCACTTCCATGCAAACACACGGCCGTCTGAAGAATGCAGCGGGGGGACAGTGACAATGAGGTCGCCAAATATTGACTTCTGTCCAGCCGAGAGCTCGAGCTTTTAGAAACGAGGAAAAGTGAGGTCAGGTCAGAGAGTCTCTTTTGAGAGCAGCTGGAAAACTCAATTACTGCGACAGAAAGAGAGAGAGAGAGAGAGATCAGCGATGGAACAGAACCAATTCAGTCTGAAATTAGTGTACGCTTTGTGAAGTTATATTAGATGTAATTGGAAAAATTGAAGAAGGGTTGACGAATGAGAAAAAAAATATAATCTTGATGGTTCTGTGGGTCTCGCCTGTCAAATCTGATCATTAATAATTTGTATTTAATATTGGATTCAAGTCAGGTGATTGGCTGGGCCATTCTACATCTTGATTTTCTTTCTCTGAAAGCATTTGAGAGATTCCTTGGCTGTGTTTTGGATCATTGTCTTGCTGAAATGTCCACCCTGGTTTCATCTTCATCATCCTGCTAATGTAGATGTTGGACTAAAGCAGCTGATATTCATTTACAATGAGAAAGGGTAGAGGGTTGCTAAAGAAAAACTGAGAGATTTCAGTCTCTGTCTGGGCTTTCACTGCCTTTCTACAGCTTTCTACACCAGTTTAAATTTAAATCTAGATCAGGGGTGGCCAACCCTGTTCCTGGAGAGCCACCTTCCTGCAGATTTCAGTTGCAACCCATATCAAACACACCTGCCTGTAATTATCACGTGGTGTTCAGGTCCTAATTAATTGGTTCAGGTGTGTTTGATATGGGTTGCAACTGAAATCTGCAGGAAGGTGGCTCTCCAGGAACAGGGTTGGCCACCCCTGATCTAGATGTCAGGAATTTGATTTCTGGAAATTATGAAATCATAATCAATCTTTAACAAGCGGAAATGTTGATATCAAAACTGCCACTGTTACTAGTAATCTTACTAGCATTTTAGGTAAAAAACTAAATTGTCGACATCAAGAATACTTATCTCATATTCATATCCTGCAAACGGATAGAAGTCATAATTTCCCTTACATTCAATCAGTTCTGGCTTTCTAAGATATCTACCTTTTTACTACATACACCCAATGACGCTTTGTGTGAAACATGGGAGTAACCTCCGTTAAACTGTAAACAATAAGTAAGTGTTAAACAAAACCCTAAGCAAATAATCAGAAAAACGTAACCATACACCTCACAGTTCATCCATCTTATTATAAGTCAACCTATTTGACAAATTACATTCAGCAGACCACGAATAACCCAAAAACCTTAAACAAGTCTTTCCTAAGCAAAATTATAAAGTAGTCAACATTTGAAGTGGATCATCTTCACCTTTCATCAAAGTTGTCCTAAAATTATTCAACAACACCCATTTATTTCATGAGGTAATTCTTAAAAACTGTTTTCAAATATTGGCCACTGTATATTAGAGCTGCACCATATTTGAAAAATAAATAAATAAATACAAAATCTGACACTGCAATATTTTGTTTTGCTGCGATATACAGTAAATTGCCATATGAATATAATTTCACGAGATGTTTTTCTATGCAGTGCATCTGCATACAATAAAATAAATTACAAGCATATTTAAATACGACAAAGCAAAAATTAAAACGGAAATAAACAGTGCTTTGTGGGCAGCCTAACAGTATTCGAGTACAGAAATTGAACAAACGAATTACATGGTCATCCTTGTATAAATACTTAAAAAACATATATATATCTTTACCTTGTAATCTTTAATTAATAAGCTATAATTGCAATGGGACTATTACAGATAAACACATTGCGATATCGATGTTTAAACAATTTATTGTTTAGTCCTACTGAATATTAAACTTTATAATAGTTCACCTAAAAAATAAACATTACTTACTATTTACTTGCCCTCAAGTGATTATATAGGCTACCTTTAAGACTTTCCTTTTTCTGTTGAACACAAAAACCTACAACCATTGACATCCAGGGTAAACAAATACTATGAAAGGCGGTGGTTACAGGTTTCCCAACATTTTTCCCAAATAACTTCTTTTGTGTTCCAACAAAAGAATGAAACTCAGGTTTGTGACAAGTGAAGGGTGAGTAGTTGATGATGGAATTTTTATTTTAAGGTGAACTATGCCTTCAATGTAGAATACAATTCCTGGATCAAAACACAGCTAACTAAAAAAAGCTTGGCCTCAGATATGCTTGTAATACATTAAAACACCAATGGTTTTAAGGGGTTTTGGCCATTTCCAGACTGATTTCAGACATATCCAGCCTGGTTTTAGATGGGTTTTTGCCATTTCCAGGCTGATTTTACACATTTTCCAGCTTGATTTTAGAGGGGTTTTGGCCATTTCCAGCCTGGTTTCAGATGGGTTTTGGCCATTTCCAGACTGATTTCAGACATTTCCAGCCTGGTTTTTGAAGGGTTTTGGCCATTTCCAGCCTGGTTTTAGAAGGGTTTTGGCCATTTCCAGGCTGACTTCAGACGGGTTTTGGCCATTTCCAGGCTGACTTCAGACATTTCAGGCAGTTTTTTTGAGCATGGTAGGCTTCGCTAACTTTATTTCCATGACAGATAAAAATTAATCATAAATTTTAGTCAAATGTAACAAAAATCACTCAGTTTTCACTATGTATGATTGCGGTAAAGTAGGTTTTATATTGCCACATTTGTTCATTTTTGAACAGCAACACACGCCTCTATATTGTTTACCACAGTACTTTGAATATTCAGTCTGAAATTGCATGTAAGTAAGACTTCAAATCAACATTAGCTCTATTTAATCGATGGTAAACAATGGTGTATTTGACAGTCATTGGCTGCTAAATATCATTTCCCTATTTTAGAAGCTGCAAAGAATACGTTTTTGAAGTTAAATTATTAAGAAAAGTCTGAATGTGCAAATATAAAACTTTAACCCAATGCCTATGAGGACAATTTGTACCACAAACTACATTCCAAAAATTGTATATTTTTCACAAACCGGAAACGCAACCAGCAATTTCAAACACAGTGTCCACATGGCGTAAAAAAGCTGGATTAACCGAAAGAGAAATATGAAATGCGATAGTTGTTGGTGAAAAAAAGATAAACAGGCGCAAACAGGTGCTCTCCATCTCTCATATCCACTAAGAGGAAGAGGTCACAGGCTTTATCTGCTTGGATGAGCTACACACGAGTTTTGTGGCGGGGAAAATGGCCTGATATGAGCTTGGTGGTCAGACATATGCACGCACAGGCAAAAAGCAGCACTCATATTTCATGTGTCTCCATCTGCATCTCTACAACTGCCTGAAAAAGATGTTATCTGGTAACTGTCAGTGCAGGAAACGCGATAGTTTTTTTATGCTCTTGCAGGCATTGGTTAACTGCTACAAAGTGGATATCAGCCACTGGCGCTAACTCAAACATCAATAAGTGTGTAATATCTGCTCGGTGAAGTTTTATTTCCTAAATTACACTGAAAACAAGAGATAAGAGATGACTGATGTCCTACCGAGATTAAAGCCGAGTCTGCCGCGCTTTCTGGCTGTATTGCACCGCCATCTTGAGGGAGGAAATGGTTTTGCTCTCAAACAATTGGATTTTGTTTAAACCAATGCGTTGTTGTTGTTATTGTTATTATTAACCTGTATTTTATTGCTGCTGACAAATCAGTTGGTTATTTAACAATAGTTTTGTCAACGTATATTAAATCAGTGAGACATTTTTTAGCTTTATGGTGTGCATTAGCCTACTCAGTTGTTAAGAAGGGATGGACATGGTCAGCAACAATACTCGGGTATAACTAGTGTTTATTTGGAATTTTTAAAGGAATTCTTTGTCACTTTCCTATTTAAAGCTTGACTTGTCTGCAGGAACATTGTGTACTAGACTGACAGAAAATACAAAAACCAAATGAGTCATAACAAGATAGCCACAAGCGATTTTTGGGATTTTTTTTTTTTGATGACAAAAACCTCGAGAGATTACAGAGATATAGTGACATCTAATGCTTTACACAACAAGCTTTTAATTTGTAGCTGACTAACAAAAAGGTAGCCTACAATATTTTAGCAAATTGTAAATCCAAATTATTTTCTAACTAGCCTATTCATATTTTTTTTATTAGAAAAACATTCATTATTATTATTACCGACAAATACTATTCGCTAATGCCTTTTTTAAATGTTTGCAAATGAGACCTTGTTGTGAAGTGTTAATTGCTTGAAAAAACTTTACTTTACATAGCAGTATGCAACCAGTTCAAGCTTCTAGTAAAAAAATGTTATTCACATACACAATCATTTAAAAGTTTGGAGATTTTTTATATATATATATATACGCACCATCCACTTTATTAGATACACATTACTAGTACCAGGTTGGACCCCCTTTTACCTTCAGATTTGCCTTAATCCTCCGTGGCATAGATTCAACAAGGAACTGGAAATATTCCTCAGGGATTTTGCTCCATATTGACATGATAGCATCACGCAGTTGCTGCAGATTTGTCGGCTGTATATCCATGATGTGAATCTCTTGTTCCACCACATCCCAATGGTGCTGTATTGGATTGAGATCTGGTGACTGTGGAGGCCATTTGAGTACTGTGAACTCATCTCCATATTCAAGAAACCAGTCTGAGATGATTCTTTATGTCACAGTGCATTGTCCTGCTGGAAGTAGCCATCAGAAGATGAGTACACTGTGGTCATAAAGAGATGGACATGGTCAGCACTAATACTCAGGTAGGCTGTGGCGTTGACACAATGCTCAATTTGTACTAATGGGCCCAAAGTGTGCCAAGAAAATATCTCCCACACCATTACACCACCACCACCACCAGCTTGAACTGTTGATACAAGGCAGGATGGATCTATGCTTTCATGCTGTTGATGCCAAGTTCTGACCCTACCATCTAAATGTCGGATCAGAAATTAAGAATTATCTTCTATTGTCCAATTTTGGTGAGCCTGTGCAAATTGTTGCCTTAGTTTCCTTTTCTTAGCCAACAGGAGTGGCACCTGGTGTGGTCTTTTACTGCTGTAGCCCATCTGCCTCAAGGTTGGATGTGTTGTGCATTTAGAGATGCTCTTCTGCATACCTCATTTTTAACGAGTAGTTATTTGAGTTACTGTTGCCTTTCTATCAGCTCAAACCAGTCTGGCCATTCTCCTCTGACCAAAACAAGGAATTTGCGCCCACATGACTGCCGCTCACTGGATATTTTCTCTTTTTTGGACCATTCTCTGTAAAGATGGTTGTGCATGAAAATCCCTGTAGATCAGTTTCTGAGCCCGTCTGGCACCAATAACCCATTTTCAAAGTCACTTAAATCACCTTTCTTCCCTATTATGATGCTTGGTTTGAACTGCAGCATATCGTCTTGACCATGTCTACATGCCTAAATGCATTAAGTTATTGACACGTGATTGGCTGATTAGAATTTTGCATTAATGGGCAATTGGATAGGTGTACCTAATAAAGTGAACAATGAATGTACTGTATAGAAGTTTGCATTTGTACTCTCAAAGTATCATTAGCTATTGAACTGCATTAAATAAATAAATTAGTTTTTTAATGAGTGTATTAACCACATTTTTAAATTATTATTTTACATTTTGGGTGAATGAATATAATAATATAAAAAATAAATAAAATCTCTAAATAATATTTACTGTAGTTAGGCTTACCTTGTCTGCTTTCCTTGTATTTAAATGCGAATTATATTTGTGTTGAAAATTTTGCTGACACAAAAAATCAGCGTTGCCATCTTGTTGTTTGTTTATACTTTATTGTCCCATTTCTAAGCAAAGAAATTACAAGATAAAGAAACAGGAAATTAACCGTTCAAACAGATTTCAATGTGAAATTTGCTAATTAAAAGTTTGGAGTAAGATTTATTATTATTGAAATTTGTTGTGTAAGTTTGCATTTATTGAATCAAAAATACAGTAAAAACAGTAATATTTTGAAATATAATTGCAATTTTATTTAGTTTTATTTGAGCATCTTAAAATTGACATTTTCCCTGTGAAAAATGCATATTTTTTTGCATTATTGTCAATAAGTGTCACATAATCCTTCAGAAATTATTCTAATATGATGATTTGCTGCTCAATGAATGTTATTTATCATAATATGTTGGTGCTTAATATGATTTTTAAGGTTTGACTGATAACAAAGTAAATGAAAAATGTTCATTTGAATGATAGAAATGTCTTCAACTCCCAATCGAATGCATTCTTGCTGAACAAAAGTATAAATTTTTTCAAAACAGCCTACTGACCCAAAATCTTTAAGAGGTAGTATGAAAATCTTGTACGTTTTGGTTTTGTTTACCACCTGGAAACACAAGACAGACAAAAATAGTTAAGAACAAAAAGCTAGACGAAAACTTAAAAAGGAGGATGTTTATTTCACAGCAGAAGCATAATTCACCCACATTTGATGCATAGCTTGAAGATGAAACTCCCTGATCCAACATGGCAACTTTTATGTTGCATGGTCTTTCTAAGATTATGAAAGTTCTGTTTTATGACACCGGTGAACATGATAAAATCAAAATGGCAGTGGTTTAAACAATTAAACTCGACAATTAAATAAATAGTTCACCCAAATATTTAAATGTTCGGTTAGTTTATTTGCAGGTCATCCATAAAAAAAAAATGCTTTCTTGTTTTTGTCCAAATTTGTTTTCAGAAATAATTAATAAAAATCAATTGAGGTTTTTCTTAAAACAAGCAAAATAATCTTGTTTTCAGTTTGAAATAAGTTAATTTGTTATTTTACTTACCCCGTTGGCAGATTATTTAGCTTTTTTAAGGAGAAAAAAAACGTAATTTTTAATGAAACTATTTTTATTTAACAAATATATATATATATATATATATATATATATATATATATATATATATATATATATATATATATATATATATAAAATGTAGAACATAAAAGAAGATTCAGCTAAAAATTATATTCCTTGATGATTCATGTCATGCAAATCAACAGCACTTTGAAAAAACAAACATATGGAAGCAAAATAAAATTTGTTATTATGGCTATACATTGAGGTCTTATGAGGTGAACTTATCAATGAGCAAGAAATCAAACATTATTTATAACTTTACTAAATTTGGCTCACATGTGATTGTGTGTGTGTGTGTGAATATATATATATATATATATATATATATATATATATATATATATATATATATATATATATATATATATATATATATGTATGTATACACACACACACACACACAAGGCTGTAGATTAATAATGTTAAATAAATTGCTCAGCTTCTTGCCCAGACAGACCGATGAGTTTCATAAGACCTAAAAGTATCATCATGAGTCAGGGGTTTTGCCTGTAAACATTTTTAGACTCTCAAACTGTTAGTAGCAGTGGAAATGCATTTTATATTACCAAAGAACACAGTTAAAATCTGCAAATCTGAAAAAAGTCATAAAATTTTTTTGTTGCTTTCAAATTTGTAAACTAAAGGGATAGTTCAGGGGATCAATAATTTTCCCTCATGTGTTTCTAAACGTTAATGTTGAACACACAAAATAAGCTCTTGTTAATAATGGCACCCATTGTCTTCCATAGTAAGAAAAAAAATACTATAGTAGTCAATGAGTGTCATCAACAAGAATGTTAATAAAATATACTTGTTTGTGTCCAACAGAGGAACGGCTCTCAAATAGGTTTTGAACAAGTGAAGGGTGCAGTAAATGATGACAGAATTGTAATTTTTGGGAGTACGCCATTTTGTTTTATTTACGTTTTGTGAACCATTGTTTCCCAATCCTGTTCACAGTCCACATTATCAAACACACCTGAATCAACTCATTGCATCATTAGAAGAGACTCCAAAACCTGAAATGAATAGTCAGATGAGGGAGATGTCCAAAATATGTACTGGTGGTGTGCCTCCAGGAACAGGGTTGGGAAATACTGGATTGAGCAATAAATCGCTTACCTTGTTCATTGTAATGTGAATTAAATTAGTGATTGTGTTGTCAATTCTGTATGAACACCAATAGCACAGTCATCCCAACAAAACATAAAGCATTTCCTGAATAAAAAACATGAAATGAACCATATTCAAACAGATTTTTTAAGAGAAATTTGCTAACTACGAGTCACTGATGTCTACTGTGTTGGAGTCTGAAAATATATGGTGCGGCGACAGATGGAACTTATCGTCCTCCTGATGTTGTGTTGAAATCGACAGAGGGAGACTCTGAACGAGAATAGTCCCTGGTGGACCTATATCTAAAGCATCATGAGGCAAAATATTTCCAGCGTGCCTGGACATGTCCTGAGATGAAGAACCGTCAATGTTCAAAGATTCCTTAGTGGAGGCGATCATAGGATTTGCTTCCGTTACCACCGTAACCTCAGTCCCACCCTCCTGGATGAGCTTATGGAGGCTTTCCAGGTCAGAACAGGATGTAATGAAGGTGTGCGTGGCTTCAGAAGCAGACGCTGAACAGGAGGCGATGAAGTTTTGAGAACTGCTCTGAGAGACGGTTTCACTGGGGCTGATTTGAGCAAGTAAAACAGTCTGGTGCTCGAGAGCACCTTCTGGTGCTAGCATGCTAACGTGTTGTAATACAGGGTTCAAAAGCACATCGTGATCATCCGAACCAAGTAAAACGGCTCCAGACTTTGAAGTCTGAACAAAACTAGCCTCCGATCCTAAAGAGGGCGCCACTATGATTTTAAGATGCGTCGTGTTGTAGGTTGAAGGTGATTCAGTTGCGATTGAAGCTTCCGGTATGTTCTGTACAGGTTGTTTGGTAGAAGTTTGTGAAGTCTGATTATGACTTTGTTGTTGTGTGATATTGTTATGCTGCCTCTTGTGACTGCGAAGAGAATCTTCCCTGACGAATGAAGCCTCACATAAATCACAACGATATGCTCGTGTGGCTTCTAGTTTCGCTCTGTAACGTGAACTAATCGGTTTCGTCAGATCTTCCCCATTCCCGCTAATCCTTCCGGATTTACTCAGCCTGTCTGGTTTATCCGCATGACACTTTCTAGTGTGGATTAGCAAATTGCTGCGCTGCTTACTAGCAAATGAACAGAGGTCGCATTTAAATGGTCGTTCGTCAGAGTGCACACGCTCGTGGATCTTGAGCGCCCCCTTGCTGGAGCAGGAGTAACTGCACTCGCTGCACTGCAAAGGCTGGGCTGGTTGGTGCTGCCGCGAATGGTGTCGCAAGGCGGCTTTGGTGGAGCACTGGAAATCACACTTGGAGCAGTGGAAGGAGTCCGAGGCGCTGTGCTTCAGATGCACGTGAGATTTTAAATTGGCCTTCATGGCACAACGATAATCGCAAAGGTCACATTTGTAAGGCTTCTCACCAGAGTGAACCCGACTGTGGCGTTTCAGGTCGGAGTTGATCTTGAATTTGGCATCGCACTGGTTGCACTGGAATGGGGCATCACCTGAGGAGGAAAACAGGCATGGATGTGAAGTCAATACAGATGTGAGAAATTCCAGGGTTAAGGATGTGACATTTGCAGTAAAAACTCAGGTCATCTTTTTGTTCTTCTAAAGCAGCAATTCTCAATCCTGGTCCTCTTGACCACCCGCTCTACAAATTTAGCCTCTTTCTCTTGTTTAACAAACCATATTTGGATAAGTCAAATATCAAATCAAATCACTTTTATTGCCACAAAATAGTACAAATACAAAATAGTACAAAATACAGATACAACGCCAGTGCAAAATACAACGGCACACTCCCAAAAAAACAGGACAATGTAAAATTGACAGCAATATGTACAATAAATAGGTGTCCGCATAGCTGTAGGCAGTATTGTTTCAAGTATGGATTGGTTAAAGTGCAGTGCATGCTACATAATGATGGTGTGCTGTGAGGGTATGGAAGAGTCTGTGTGTGGTGTGTTAAGTGTTCATCAGCCTGATAGTCTGAGGGAAGAAACTTTCCTTCAGTCGGCTGGTGCGTGATCAGATGCTGCGGAACCATCTGCCTGAGGGTAGCAGAGAGAAAAGCCTATGGCTTGGGTTGCTGGAGTCGGTGATAATTATCTTGGCTTTCCTCATGCTCCGCCTGGTGTAAATGTCCTGGAGGGAGGGAAGCTCACCTCCTACTATGCGTCCAGCAGTTCGCAAATCCTATGTAGGCCTTTGCGATTGCTGCTGGTGCTATTTTCATACCAGGTGGTGATACAGCCAGTCAGGATGCTCTCCACAGTGCAGGTGTAGAAGGAGCGGAGGATGTGGGGGCTCATTCCAAACCTCCTGAGACGCCTGAGGAAGAATAGGCGTTGTTGTGCCTTCCTCAGCACTGTGTCTGTGTGAGCAGTTAAATCCTCAGGGATGTGGACTCCAAGAAACTTGAAAGTGCTGACACTCTCCACTGGCATCCAGTTGATGGTGATGGGGGTGTGTTCTCTCTTCTCTCTCCTAAAACCCACCACCAGCTCCTTGGTTTTGCTGATCTTGAGTGAGAGGGGGTTTTCCTCACACCACTGCGTCAGAGTGTGCACCTCCTCTCTGTAGGCCGTCTCATCATTATCAGTGATTAGGCCCACCACCGTTGCTACCAAATGCTAAAAAGAGAGCTCCTGTAATCCCAGGGGTTATGTTTCCATGCAAAGATGTGAATTAGATCTATGTGCAAAATTGGATTGTCGCATAAAACATTTGCGAATAAAGTAGCGTTTTCATCCAATGCGTTGCAGAGAACAAAATCAGCACTTCATGATAAACTGCCGACAAATATCAACTAGAAAAATGTCATTTGCTGTGGTAGGAAAAGCAACTGTGGGCCTTTTTTCTTAAACGATGATTTACTTGGACCTGAGAAGATGAAACGCAATAAACGCGCTGTGGTTTTTGGTGGCGTGAGACGCTCTTTGGGAGTGCAGATGCTCAAGACAGTTCTGAAGGTAATAATAGTAACACTAAACCCCTTTGATGATGGACTTTGGCAAAAACAACCAAAAAAATTAAATAAAAAAAAACGTTTTAGATGTTTTACTCAGTTTTGGCAAAGCAAATGCATGCACAGCACTGATTGCGAGTGTTATCACTTTCATAACATTACAAAGATGTGCTGTCTGACTTCGAAAACAAGAAACAGGAAAACAGTTTTATCTTATTAATCTTTTGGCAATGTTTCACATGCAAATGTTAATTATCAAAAATCAGTACCTGGAAATACTCTGTGTAGCTGAAAACAAAACGCAGCTTAAAGACAGGACTTACCATTTTACTTTAACTAACATGAAGTATTGTTCTATTATAATTAAGTGTAACATATTTATATACATGCTAAATTGAAACAGAAATGTACTTATTAAATATATAAAAGACTAAGTGTTATATTTTAAATGATTAAAAACTTTTTGATTATAAATCAGTAAAAGATTTGAAATATCAATTAATTTGTTTTTGGGGGCTGCATTGTGACCCCTACATTGAGTTTTAAAATATGTCACATAATGACATGACATATGACTTAAGTTTAAATATATATAATTCAAAATAAAAGTTTGTTTTGACAATAAATTTGTGTGTACTGTGTATATTAATTCGTATTCATATTATGTATATATAAATACACACACGATGCATATATTGGAGAAATATTTTATTTACGGCGACGTGGTAAATGTCACTTTAAGCTAATTGTAGTATCTTGAAAAATATCTATTAAAATATTATGTACTGTCGTCATGGCACATATAAAATAAATCAGTTATTAGAACTATTATGTTTAGAAATGTGCTGAAAAAAAGCTCACCTGTGTGAGATCTGAGGTGAACGGTCAGCTGGCTGGAGTTCCGGCTGGCGTAGGGGCAAATCTGACACTTAAAGGGTCTCTCGTCATAGTGGATGCGGAGATGCTTCTTCAGGCTACTGCTGTCGGCCGCCGCATATGTACAGTACTTACACTTGTGCGGTTTCTCTCCCGTGTGCAAACGGCTGTGGAGATTCAGTTTATCGCGGCGGCTGAAGCGTTTATGACAGAGTTCACACTCGAAAGGCCTCTCACCTGAACACAGGAGTCAGATCTCAGCACCTTCATATTTTAATAAGTGTAAGATGAAGCCACAGAGAGGAAAATCACTTACCAGTATGTGTTAAAATATGTCTCTCCATGTCTTTCTGACCATACTGAGTTTTGAATGTGCACCCTTAAAATAAAAAATGAAATATTAAATACAGTTGAAGTCAAAATTATTAGCCCTCTTGTGAAATATTTATACTTTTTAAAATATTTCTCAAGTCTTATTTAACGAAGCAAAGACAATTTAACAGTATTTCCTATAATATTTTTTCTTCTAGAGAAAATCAATAATTCAATAAAGGTCAATAATTCAGGTCAATAAAGGTCAATAATTCAGGAGGGCTAATAATTCTGACTTCAACTGTATAATGCTTTTATATATTTTTTTGTGGCAATTAACATTGATACAACATTTCAAGAGTTCACACTTAGATATTGTTTGATGGTAGCAGGTTTGGCATGCTGTCCTGGGAGAGAACCCTGAGCTCGGAGATAATTGAGCCCAGGGCTCCCATCTGGTGGATAGAGCATGTAAGGAGAGTACGAGATCAGGTGGAAATTAGTTAGTGAAACTTCACTTAGTGACATATTAACACACATAAAATATACAAGCAGACAAAATACATTGTGGCAGTTTCGCAGTTTGCATATTTTTAATAGAGAATTTGCTTGGAATATCTAACATTAGTATTACACACAAAAACAGAAAGAGAGAAAAATGATGACTTAATTAATGCCCCCCAAAATTATAAAATCTAATGCTTACATATTCAATTCACATATTTATTAATAGAGAACTTACTTAGAATATCTAATAATATTAGTATTGCACATAAGAACAGACATAAGAGAGAAAAATTCATTAATAAAATCCACCGCTCTGCCTAGCTACAGCAATCATCCTTTCCACAGCCATACGTTCTAATAATAAATTCAACCAATAATCAATGTTTAATGTTTTACTTTTGCAATGTTAGAGAACATAATTTATAAGCAAATATTATAGAGTAATATAAATCAATATAATACAAAGTAATTTAAATCATTAAAAATTTGACCATAACCAAAATTTGACATAAACCAAGGCAAACAAAACAAAGGTGACATTAGTTAAATATCTTTTAAGCTCTACATAAAGTACACATTTTACTTTTAATATATTAAATATGTTAAGAAAATGCATGTATTAATTGCTTTTTTATTAAACATGACTCAAGATGTTTAAAAAACAATATTATTAGATGTATTAAAAAATTTATTAAAGATGTATTGAAAAACTATTTGTATTATCAAAGTTGAACGTTGATTAACCACATACAAAATAAAGGTTTGTTTTGGCATAAATTAAGTGTGTGTACTGTGTATATTTATTATATATCTATAGTATCTATATATCTATAGTCGCTTGCTTGGTGCTGTGTGTCTATGTGTGTGTGTTTATAGGCTGTCTGGACTCTGACGCTGTCTTTGTTCCTGTTAGCGGGTAGCCGGACAACAAATGCTGAATACAAGCGGGAGCGGTCAGGTTTGGACTAAAACCTGCCAGGAGCGGAATTAAAAACAGTCCCGCGCAGATCTCTACCTTGACCTTCTTTGCTTTGAGGAATTTTGATGTGGAGGCTGAAGTATAAGGCTGAAGAATTCGCCCTCTCCTGTGGTTTGTAATGTAATGGGCAGCACAAATGTCTTGATACCTCAGGCTGCTGATGTTGCCATCCACTCTGCAGATCTCTCGCACCCCCCATACTGAATGTAACCCCAAACCATGATTTTTCCTTCACTAAACTTAACTGATTTCTGTGAGAATCTTAGGTCCATGCGGGTTCCAATAGGTCTTCTGCAGTATTTTTGATGATTGGAATGCAGTTCAACAGATGATTCATCAGAAAAATCAACCTTCTGCCACTTTTACAAATGACCAACTAGAAATCGAGTTATTATTTGCTGCTCTTACAACTAGGATCGACGACAAGACTTTTGTAAGGTAATGTACATGTATATATTCTTCCCAAAACTTTTGACACAAAAATAGACTGCTTTAAATGTATTATTAGTTCTCTGCATTTGCTATTAAGTTATAGCTATTATGGCACACATTTCGAGTAATTAACTATTAACCAAGACTTTTGCAACAAACTAATATCTGGTATGTTGTTGTATGGAATCGTAAATATGAATTTCCTACACTCAAAATAAATAAATAAATAAAAAAGACAAGACATTTGCAGCTTGCTCAAATTACTCAATTGATGAAACAACACAATTCTTAGGTTTTTTTTTGAGACAACCGCTTTGTTAAATATATCTTCAAAAACTTAAATTTGCCAGAAACCACTAAGTTAATTGAATCGATTTGTAATAAATTTATTTGTATTATGTAATTTGCAATCATTCGAAAACCCAGCTTTGTTTTACATTCTAGGATGTATACTAAAACCTTTCATATCAGAAGGTCAACATTGCAGTATTGTGTTGTCAATACAAACCTGAGAACGTGCATATGTGTCGTTTTTGGGTGAGTGCCGGTTTCAGCTTTTTGGAGGGGTTTTTTTGGGCTTTGGTGAGGGTCTTCTTGACTTTCGACACACACGTCTGAAGCGACTCTTAAAAACAATAGTTTAGTGATTAGTAAACAGCACAGACTACTACATGAAGAGTCATCCATAACTAGGGCTGAACAATATATCGTTTGAGCATCGATATTGCAATGTGTGAGTTCACAATAGTCACACTGCAGGATTAGATGATTTAATAAAGATTAAAAGATAAAGATTGAAGATAACTTATACAATGATGACCATGCTATTTAATGTTTGACTGTTCAATTTCTGTACCTGAAAACGGTTGACTCTCCAGAAAACCATAAAGTGCTTTATAATTCACTTTTATCTTTGCTCTATTGTATTTGTACTTTATATGCTTGTAATTTATTATGATGTATTCAAACACACTGCATAGAAAAAGACTTGTATATCCAAATCTATCTAAATTAATGATTTTTTTCCCAAATTGAACTATTCAATTCATCTGGTGAAATCTTATTTATATCACAATATATCGCAGCAAAACAAAATATCACAATGTCATTTTTCCAATATCGTGCAGCCTTAATTATAATCTTGAAAAATGAGTACTTGAGCATTCAGACTCACCACTGGCTCCAGCATTTCGAACTGATATATGAGTGGAGGGGATCTGGCAGCAGTTTTGCTTGTGAGCAAAAAACAGTTCGACGTTGTTGTACTGCTGTTTGCAGAAGCCGCAGATGTGGATGTCAGGACTCACTTCTACTAACAGGTGATTTATGCCTATGAAACAACATTGAATATACCAGAAGAGAGACAAATGACGTTAAGAAGCATTTCTGTTTATTTTTATTTACAAGCAATCAATTATATGTCACAATGTAAGACTTTACTGCAATTTTACTGTTACTTACTGCAAAGACGGCCAGTAAAATACCACAAACTTTCTGTGAAGTTCACTACTGTAATGTGCACTGCATTATGGGTATTTTTGTACTATTTTTATAGTTAATTACTGTATATTGGAAATTTGCGGTATTCTACTGTAAGCAGCAGATGAAAGACTTCTAATGCTTCTCTGTGTGAGTGTGTGTTCCAGAGCAGGAAAGGTTATGCATGACCGTGGGGGTTTTCGTTTCAATAACAGTTGGCAGGATCTCAAACTCCAGCATTTTTGCTATGTAATAATTAAACCAGTATTAAAACTTATTTAAACACCATATTTTGAGTTTTGGTCTAGTTTGAATGGCCATTGGGCTACTTTTGTCAAGAAAACTTGGCAACCCTCATGTTAATGTATGAGTAATTATTTCACATAAAAACCCCTTTAAAGGTGTTTTTACGCTTTCTTAGTGCAGTATTAAAAAACGCAAATTTCAATTTTAAGCTTGTTAAAAATCCCCTAAAAAGTTACAGCAAAAATATAATGATAAGTGCAGTAATAAATAAATAATGATATAACAATGTCTTGAATTTGCTGTGTTTGTAAATATATATATTTAAACTAGGGGTGTCAAAATTAATCGTTTCTTCAATGCACCGCAATGCAGACGCGGACAATTCGGTATCGGTTCAGTAATAATCATAACCGGTTATTACTGACGTCATTTACCTCATATGCGCTCTGTCGCGAGGGAGACGATCGCGAGTATTTACAACGCTCTAACTACTTAATACTCATGAACTGTGCACAATTTCACTGTGTGTGTTTGAGAATAAAAGTAGCCTACCCCATCTCTCTCTCGCTCTCTCTCTCTCGCTCACTTTCGCTTTGCCTCTGTCTCTGTCTCTCTCTCTTTCTCACACACACACAGTGGCCCATTTGACCTGCTGGCGTGACTTTTCTTTTCCGCTCGTACAGAAACGAGCGCGTGTCTGCAGAGTTTTCTCCACCGTGTCTATCATAGATCAGCTGTGAGATCGCCGCTGCCACCTGCCGCTTATCATTCATCTGAAGAGCGCAGCGCGCAAGAGCCAATCGCAACCGTTTCTGTTGAGGGTGTAACCAATCAAAGAGGTGTAATAGAACTAGACAAGGATCAGAAATTGAGCTGGATATTTATATTTGTTTATATTATTTGCTAAATGCTAATTTTTTTTAAAGTTACAGTTTATATATCTGACTGTATTAAATGACACAATTGTATTACAAATAATAACCTATATAAATATAAATATATTCATACATTTTAATACAAGAGCTGCTGCTGTGAAGAAAATGTGATGCACTGAAATATCGAATTGAACCGAATCGATGGCATGATAATCGTAACCGAACCGAACCGTGAGACTAGTGTAGGTTCACAGCTCTAATTTAAACACAATCCTATACAGGATATGGGTCAGTTTCATAATATTAGCATTCATTTAATTAGGTACAAAGAAAAAGTAAAGTGTTGAATATTTTAAACATGTGACACTTGTAAAAACATAAGAATATCGGTCACACGTTATAATGAGGTTGTGAAATTTACAAACATAACCAAGCAAAAAGCAAAAAGTCAGATTTGTTAGTATATTACCTATTATTACACTGGATTATTTTTGAGTGGTTGTCTTCTCTATATCACGATAAAAAAGTACAACAGGCGTTATTTTAAAATCGCATAATTGATGATAAGATAAAGTTGGTTATAGTTGCATATTAAGACATTCTCCTTATTAATTTACTTTCAGAAAAGTATTTCTAAATTGGGAAATCATACCAACAGCAAATTATTATCAAAGTACAACACTCTTTACAGTCAGTTAAATAGTGCTAATGTTGTTTTGAAGTCATAGTTACAGTTCTCAGCATAACTGAGTACACCCCATTTCAGAAATGAATATTTGACTCCATTTCTCAGTGAATATCGGTCATATATTTTGGTGCATTATTAAACGGATATATTTATTAAAATAATATTTTAGTCATCAAACATCTTTAGAAATTTAAAGATAATACATTTCCATATTTTTGCAAAATATTGCAAAACAAATTACAAACTACAACATTTCAACTAAACATTTGGATTTTTTTCTTCTCTTGAATTTAGCTCTTTTTACATTTTTTATATCAGTCACAGTCATTCTTACATAAGATTTCGGACACAATATACAAAGTAGCATGGTAAACAATATAGTCTGTGTGTCACTGGTAAAATTTGATTTATATACATTCTCCTTTAAAATAAAGCATTAAAATATACAATAAAAAAGTAATATTATTACTGATTTATATATATTGAAAATATATAGAAAACATAGAAATCATATTTGCAACCAATGACTTCAGTACAACAATCTCATGTAAGTATGACTTCAAAACATTAATACTATTTAAATGACTGTGATCAATGTTGTACTTTGATAGTCATTGTCTGCTAATATGATTTTCCTTTTTTTTAAAATACTTTTCTAAACCTATATTATTAACTGGGAAGTCTGAAAGTGTGAATTTTTACCTCAATGGATTTTACTCATTATTGATATTAAACATTAAAAATAGTGTGATAAACAATATAGAGACAGTGTCACAAGTTGTCACTGAACGAATGTTAGAATATAAAACCAATTTTACTTCAATTTTGACGTGGTAAACAATATAGATATTATTAAAATGAATAAATGTGCGAAAATAAAACCTTACACTTATTACCAAATTAGTGTACGTTATCTCCATATCTTAAGCAACTTCCATTTACGTTTAATCAACAATGTAAGAAACATGCCACATAAACATTGTTATTATAATATATATATTTATTATGACATATTAAAATGGACTTTTCCTGAATCTATCAGTTTACCAGCATCACCAGTTTACTGGATCTCTTAATGTATAGGTATCTAACGTTATTTCACGAAGGGTTTTCTTTTAAAGTCTATTTCAAAACAATGCATTTCTTTGATTTTCTCATATCTTTTTATACCTTCTCCGTTGAATGTTGCCATCTGGATGAAAATGTCAGCTGATTTTGAGTATGTGCTGTATTTGACAACTTTAATTCGCGTTTGCTGCTGTTGCTGTTCCGTGTCCTCTTCATTTCAAACGGGGTTTTCAGCAGAGTTGAGGGTTTTGCGACAGTGTGAACTGCTTGACGGTAAACAACATTTCGTCGCTGGAAAGCGTTCAGGGCTGTTGAACAGAAGCAGCGCCTCAACAGTCAGGAGACGCAGGTAAGTTCATTCAGTTAATATTTAAGATTTAAACTTGGATTAAAAAGTGTGATAATAAAAGTGTGTTTTGTGATGATTTTGAAACGTTGTATGCATGGTAAGGGTATTATGTTTATGACATGGCTTTACCTTTTTTTACAGTCTATGTTTTACCTAAACATACAAACTTAACTTTCCCAGGGATGGGTTGCGGCTGGAAGGGCATCTGCTGCGTAAAAACTTGCTGGATAAGTTGGCGGTTCATTCCGCTGTGGCGACCCCGGATAAATAAAGGGACTAAGCCAACAAGAAAAAATGAATGAATGAATGAATACAAACGTAACACTGTAAGGGCCATTCTTCAACTACGGGCATTTTTAGCCTTGTGAAGTTGAGTAAAAAACTTGTTCAAAATTAACGTTACATAGCCTCAAAAGTTTAAACAATTTGTCTAGTTTTAAGATCTGTAAGAGGACAAAATTAGATAAAAGAGAAACATTTTTTTCCATCGTGAACTAAACAAATGTCAATTCCATCACATCTCAATATACAGCTTTTATTTCAAAATGAAATAAATGATGGCAGTGAAACTTTGTCTAAGATCATTTTTATATCTAGTTTAACCAATTTTTCCACAATATATACAATAATTATTCATTTGTCAATTAAATAAATTAGTCCCTTAGGACCAAATGCTGAATTATACACCTGTCACACTCTAGAATTTAATATTAATTTGGTTAAGGGCTTATTAGAAAATAAATAAACCGAATTTGTATATTAAATAGAGCATAAATATTGTAAATACACCTTTAATGTGTGATGAGGACTTTCTAAATATTATTTTAAAACGTGTGTGGTGATGTAAATGACAGTGGTGAAAATGACATTTCAACAGTTTATCGTGAAAACATGAAAAATAGCTTCACCGATGAGCTTTGAATTGATACTAGCCTTTCATGTATACAAAACACTCTTTTTTTTAACCTTGATTTTGTTTTGTTTCTAAAAACATCTTTGAAGGTACAACATGTTTGGAAATGACTAGGCCCACACGGAATCTGCGCGCGCAGAATTCCGCAGATTTTCTGCAGAATTCCGCAAATTTTTTGCCCATTATTAATTCTGTTTATTTACTTGAGTAAATCTGTAAATCTGAATTTATTCAGTTTTTATTCAGTAATTTATTACTTTTTATTTAATATATTAAGGTTCTAGTTATGGTACTCCGCTAGATACTCCCAAAATAATTCTGCAGAAATCCGCAGATTTTTACCAAAATTCTCCGCAGAAATAGCAAAAAACATCCGCAGATTCCGTCTGGCCCTAAAAATGACATAGAATAAATGTATTTCCTTATCAAGCAATATTGTGTTGTTGATAGATATGTAAAATCCCTCCATCTTGAACATGTTCTCAGATGGCACTAATTATTTTTATAGAAACCACCTAAATAATCTTTCACACAAACCTTTTAAAGTGACATTACAGTGTCGTGGTGGAAATGACACTGATACTGTGTGACAGCTATCTTTTGTATAAAAATTATATTGATAATAGTCTCAGATTAATTACTATACAATATTTAAATTATTTTTCTGGTTTTACTTAATTAAGATACATTAATAGATATAAATATAAATAATATTTAAAAATTTTATTGTTGAAGTTTAAAACTCTGGGTGTGTGACAAGGTGAAAACAGTGATTTTGACATCTAAAAGGAGGTTGAATAATATGAAAAATATATAATAGAGAGGTAGTAAATTATTTTAAAGTAGGTTTTCTTTTTAGTTTGACAAAGAAAGAGGAATTTAAACAAAATTATATATATATATATATATATATATATATATATATATATATATATATATATATATATATATATATATATATATATATATATATATAAATATATAATATACTAGGCCCAATATGTTGAAAGCAATATGTTGTATCTTTTATAATGTGATTATTTTTATATATAAACGCCTTGATGATAATAAAACAAAAAGTGCTATTAATCTTTCATTCTTATATAGAAACTACTGGAGAAAAAAAAAACTTGCTCTTTTTATTTTATTTTCATTAATTCATTTTCCTTTTGCTTAGTCCCTTTATTCATCCCTGGTCGCCACAGCGGAATGGACATATGATTTAAACAGCGGAAGCCCTTCCAGCTGCAACCCATCACTGGGAAACACCCATACATACTCATTCACACACATACACTACGGTCAATTTAGCTCTCCCGATTCACCTGTAGCGCATGTCTTTGGACTTCTGGGGGAAACCAGAGCATTCGGAGGAAACCCAAGCCAACATGGTGAGAACATGCAAACTCCACACAGAAATGCCAACTGGCTCAGGCAAACCAGAGACCTTCTTGCTTTGTGGCGACAGTGCTAACCACTGAGCCACTGTGTCACTTAATTTACTTTAGTTTAATTTAATTTAATTTAATTTAATTTAATTTAATTTAATTTAATTTAATTTAATTTAATTTAATTTAATTTAATTTAATTTAATTTAATTTAATTTAATTATTTATTTATTTATTCATTCATTCATTTCATATGTACATCTGTATTTTTGTTTCAGATACTGCCACGTTGTTGTACATAACTATAGACAGCATAAGACAGTAACAGATAGATAGATAGATAGATAGATAGATAGATAGATAGATAGATAGATAGATAGATAGATAGATAGATAGATGGATGGATGGATGGATGGATGGATGGATGGATGGATGGATGGATGGATGGATGGATGGATGGATGGATGGATAGATAGATAGATAATAGATAGATAGATAGATGGACAGAAGGAACAATGAAAGAAGATAGATAGATAGACAGACAGACAGACAGACAGACAGACAGACAGACAGACAGACAGACAGACAGACAGACAGATAGATAGATAGATAGATAGATAGATAGATAGATAGATAGATAGATAGATAGATAGATAGATAGATAATAGATAGATAGATAGATGGACAGAAGGAACAATGAAGGAAGATAGATAGACAGACAGACAGACAGACAGACAGACAGACAGACAGACAGACAGACAGACAGACAGATAGATAGATAGATAGATGATAGATAGATAGACAGATAGATAGATAGATAGATGATAGATAGATAGATAGATAGATAGATAGATAGATAGATAGATAGATAGATAGATAGATAGATAGATAGATAGATAGACAGACATAATTAAATGGTTTATATTTTCTAATGATATTTAAGTTTGTAAAGTATGTAGTATGACTGTTATACTATATTTTATGTCATTTTAATAATCTAATCAATCATTACCAAAATTTTAATCACTCTTTCCTCATTCTAAGGAGGTTTCTGAAAAATGAATAAGAAACATCTGGAGGTGTTTCCCCTGTAAATGATATTTCCTTGTCTCTGTCAGTGGATGTGAAGTCAGCTGAGCTTCTGCCTAATGACTGCAAAACATCACCTTCTGCAGTTTCGCTGAACACACGGGGGCGCCGGAGCTCCACCAGAACAGCAGGACTACAGGAGTCCGACACAGCGCCTCTCCAGCGGTCAGATTCAGCAGACCTGTGAGTGGGTCTTACATGACTTTTGAGACATTTTAAAATGTTTTTATATATATATACATATATTGCGTTTTACATAGCAATTGTTTAAGCACTATGCATGCATTAAATATAATAATGCTTTAATATTAATAATAATATAAATTGTCAAATAAATTACTACCATATATTATTGATAATAATAATTATCGTTACAGCCAGAGTAATATATAAAATAATATGTAAATATTGTATTTTCACATAAAATGATATCATATTCAAATAAAAAATGTAATATGAGTGAAATAAAAATAGATGAAATCTGGGAAATTTAGATTTTTATTAAATTTTTTTTGTTTATTAAGCATCATTTATATATTTATATATTTGTATTTACTCATTATTTATTAATCATTGTATCAAATTATTAATCAAAGTATGGGTGTTTCCCAGTGATGAGTTGGAGCTGGAAGGGCATCCGCTGCGTAAAACATATGCTGGATAAGTTGGCGGTTCATTTCGCTGTGGCGACCCCTAAATAATAAAGGGACTAAGCCAAAAAGAAAATGAATGAATGAATGACTACATTATATATCAAATATATTTCAACACCATACTACATTTTGATATGATCACATAATCATATACTGTATATAAACATCTAGATATTATATAATAAACTTATTATTAACTAAAAATCGGGTTTAATATGCACAAGTTTATTTAACAAAGTGAACAAAACCAAGTATATTATTACTGATTATTATTCTGGTTATTTTAGAGTAATAACAGACTGATGGAAAGTGTGTGTGCGTGTTGCAGAGGACATTTATTTCTCAGACTTCTCTTCAATGAAATATTTACATATGATTGGTCGTCACCTCAGGCGTTGAGCTCAGGGTGTGAATAATCCACTCATCATTAATTTACAGCACATTTTTATCCCCATATGCTGAGATTCAGAGGCATGTCAGACCTGAAAAAGAGAAGAAGAGAAACACACTGTTGAATAATAGTGAGACTGAGACAGACAGCAGACATGACGGACCACATACAATTCAATTCAAGTTATTCAATTAATTGTATAGCGCTTTTCACAATAATTATGCATTCACATTAATCAGACGTCTAACAATTCATATACAAATTAATTTAATATAGGCTACTGATGATGATGATGAGACAGGCAAAACAAGCAAGTTTGGAAATTGGCAAAACAAGCAAGTCTTGATTGAAAGTCTTGCTGTTGTTCCAAACCTTCAGGAGTTTCTAAATTATGAATAAATAAATAATAAAACATTACGTATAATACAATAACATTTTAATATTATGTCTTTTTTTACTTCTTCTTTGTATTATTTTATTATAAATAATAATAATAATAATAATAATAATAATAATACATTATAATGCCTATTTGTTGTAATAATAATTAGATATTAATAAATAAATAAATAATAATAAAACATTTAATGTAATACAATAACATTCATTCATTCATTTATTTTCTTGTTGGCTTAGTCCCTTTATTAATCCGGGGTCGCCACAGTGGAATGAACTGCCAACTTATCCTGCAAGTTTTTACGCAGCGGATGCCCTTCCAGCCACAGCCCATCTCTGGGAAACATCCACACACACACACATTCACACACACTACGTACAATTTAGCCTACCCAGTTCACCTGTACCACATGTCTTTGGACTGTGGGGGAAAACCGGAGCACCCGGAGGAAACCCACGTCAAGGCAGGGAGATCATGCAAACTCCACACAGAAACGCCGACTGAGCCGAGGTTCAAACCAGCGACCCAGCGACCTTCTTGTTGTGAGGCGACAGCACTACCTACTGAGCCACTGCCTCGCCTAATACATTATTATACATTAATATATTATTATAAATGATACTTTTTAAACTTCTTCCTAGTATTTTATTATAACTAGTAAAAATGATAATAGTAGTAATTTTAATATTAGTACTACTACTACTACTACTACTTATAATAATAATAATTATTATTATACATTATATTGGCCAGTCAATGTAATAAGTAGATATTATTAATTCATTAATTTACTAATTAAATATATTATGAATAAATGTAAATATTAAAAATAATTGAACACACTGTCCATTATGCATAAAAATAATACAATATTTTACATATAAAACAAAATAAATATTTTTAAATATCATTCATATACTACTATTATTAATAATAAATAATAATTCTTGGTGCTTTGTTATATATATATATATATATATATATATATATATATATATATATATATATATATATATATATATATATATATATATATATATATATATATATATATATATATATATATATATATATATAAATTATTATTAATTTTAAGTTATACAGTAATTAATAGAAGTGTGTGTAAACTTGCAATAATTTATGTACAATATAAAATAAATACAATAAAAAATACTAATAATAAGTAATGTATCATATAACATTATAAAAAGTGTAACAACAACAACAACAACAACCAAACAGTGATAATAATAATAATAATAATAATAATGATAATAATAATAATAATAATATTTTGGGAAAATGTTTAATGAACATATGCAAAAATCAATGTATTAAAAATAATAAATGATAAATAAAAAAAATAATACAACATTAAAAATAATGTAACATTTAAAAATAACAGCACATAATAATAATAATAATAATAATAATAATAATAATAATAATAATATTTTACGAGAAAAAAATGCTCAGTACACATTGGGGGGAATCTTCTCATCCACCACCAGTGTACAGCATCCACCTGGATGACTATTACGCCAGACCGCACACCACACACCAGCTGATTGGTGGAGAGGAGACAGAGAGATGAAGCCAATTATGATTTTGGGGGTGGTTAGGATGCCATGATGGGCAAATTTGGCCAGAATTAACAACCACAGAGAGTCAGGACCTCGGTTTATCGTCTCATCCGAAAGACACCGCTCGCTGGCAGTATAGAATACCTATCAATATATTAGGGTATTAGGATCCCCAGACCACAGGTTAGGTGCCCCCTGCTGCTCACATTACTGCCACTTCCGGCAGCAACCTAGCTTTCCTATGTGGTCTCCCATCCAGGTATTCAACGGGCACAGCCCTGCTTAGCTTCAGTGAGGGACCCTGTGAGAGTAGCAGAGCTAGTGAACCTGTAATAAAATCATTTTATAAATAAATAAATAAATGCTAAAATCACTAATAAACAAGAAAAATAACAACAAGCTTCAATCATGTTATAAACATATAATTTAAATGAGAAATGATCAGGTTTTAAATAATAATAATAATAATAATAATAATAATAATAATAATAATAATAATAATAATAATACGCTTTCTCAATTAAACAAAAGCATGATGTTCAAAAGCTGTAAACAATATTTTTACATAGGTAATGGTAACAGAAATGTTACTTTTGGCATGAATATAAGCTTATTGAATTTAAGCTTAAATAAATGTATTGACTGTTTCCCTTGTCTAGCATTTAAGTCACAAGATCCTCTTCTGAAAATCTTATTTTGACTGCAGATCATCCCAGAGTCCGTCAGACCTCTTCAGAAACACAGCAGGCCATAATAACGCAGATTTAATCAACATCCCTTAAATAAACATTTCCCAAGAACTCAGGAAATTCCCCACAGGAACGTTTTAATAATCTTTTTAAAGTTCCTGTAATTCTCCGTCATTTCTCAACGTCCTGTAAACAGATGTTATGGCATGTTTAGATGATCTGTCAGACGGACGTGTTTTCCGGAGGTTTACGCAGAACAGGGGCAGACTCAAACATACAGATACAGGAAATTACTGACGGCGATGATTATGATGATGACGATTGTGTTGATGATGATGATTGTGATGATAATGATGGTAATATCTGTCATATGATGTCACATATCTTTAATATGATGTCATATCTGGTGGATGGGGGATCTGAGTCAGAGACTGAAGGTTGAAGAAATATTAATAGATTATTAATTGCTTGCTAAATATAATAATGAAATAGCTTTAAAACTTCAACAACAACAACACCAACAATTATTATCAGGCCTGTAGCCAGCCTGGTGAAAAGCATGGTTCTTTTTTCTGAAAAAGTGAAACTTTTTGCAGTTATACACCTCATTTTACTATGCAACTATGAGACCTAAATACTACACTTTACACTATTTTGAGCTGCATCAGCTTGTCAGATGGTCATCATAACCACACTTTCTGTACCAAAAAAAATCCTAAAGATTTATAGAAGATTTAGATTAAATATGATCTGTAAAATGTTTTCTCCATTAAAAATACAATGCAGTAGCGAAAGATGACCTCTTATGTCAGATAAGACAAAATAATGTCAGAGTGTGACAAAATAATAATAATAATGTAATGTTTTAATATAATACTGTATTAGATTATTATTAATGTACTTTGTTACTTATAAATTTGTTACTGTTATAATGTTACAATTATTTAAAACAATCAATAACAACATTTTCAAATAAAATTCTAATAATAAAACAAAAACAATACTAATAATGTTTTAAAGTAATACTTTGTTCAATTATTAATATTTAATAATTGCTTAAAAACAATTATTATTATTAATATGATTATAATTATTTTATTAATATTATATTTATTATATTATTAATTATGTAGATTTTATACATAATATTAATATGATTACAATTATTCCAAAACATCATTAACAACAACAACAACAACAACAAATAATAATAATAATAATAATAATAATAATTTAAAAAAAAATAATTTTATTTATATATATATTTTTTTATTAAAATCTTTTATCAAAATTTAAAAACAGCAACCACAACAACAACAATTATAATTTTTTATTTATATATATATATATATATATATATATATATATATATATATATATATATATATATATATATATATATATATATATATATATATATATATATATATATATATATATAATAACAATAAGTTTTTCTTGGTTAATTATTTATTATATTTTAAACCAAATATCAAAACAATTATTATTATTATTATTATTATTATTATTATTATTACTATTATTAATGTCAACGTTATTAACATTCTAAAATAAATGTAATAATAATAATAAGGTTTTATTAAAATAATTATTCATTATAATTTTTAATCAAATATTTAAATAATAGGAACTATTTTTATCATCATCATCATCATTATTATCATCCTCATCTATGTGTTAATATTATATTAAAAGTATAAAAATAAACAAACACATAATAATAACATTAATCATCATCATCATAATCATTCATTCATTTTCCTTCAGCTTAGTCCCTTTATTAATCAGGGGTCACCACAGCGGAATGAACCGCCAACTTATCCAGCATATGTTTTACACAGCAGATGTCCTTCTAGCTGCAACCCAGTACTGGGAAACACCCATACACACTCATTCACACACATACACTACAGAAATATAGTTTATTCAATTCACCTATAGGTGAAAAGAGGACTTGTGGGGGAAACCAGAGTACCCGAAGAAAACCCACGCCAACACGGGGAGAATATGCAAACTCCACACAGAAATGCCAACTGGCCCAGTCGGGGGTCGAACCAGCGACTTTCTTGCTGTGAGGCGATAGTGCCACCATCTCGCCATCATAGTAATAATATTAATAATTTAGCACGTCTAGTGACATTATATGTACATCATATTAACTTTTAAATGCTATTTTGAAACCTTTTTGTTTTGCTCTTAAACACACTGATAAATCAGAGCAGGATGAACACATTAAACTCTGCAGATCAAAGCTGAGATGAACATGACGAATCCTGTGAGGCAAATGCTTCTGTGTGGCTTTAATGAGCCGAAGAGCCACACCAGGTTTCACTCACAGCCTCAGGTCACGTCAACAAACAACAGCAGCAGAAAAACACACAGAAGAAGACATCAGAGCCGCAGAAGTGAAGAGCTGATGATCTTAAAGATGCTCCGAAGCTCTGTGTTTGGGTTGAGCTTCATGACGGATTATAAACACACATCCAGTTTAACAGCTGCTATCAGGACATCAGATCAGACGTCTGGACAACATCATACACACACACACACACAACACACACACACACACACACACACACACACACACACACACACACACACACACACACAGAGACACACACACTTCATTTACGCACAAACACACACTCGCTCAATCACTCACACACACTTCTCACAAATGCATACAATCACTCATTCACTCACACACATGCACACACACACATACACACACACACACACACACACACACAAACACACACACAAACACACACGCACTCATTCACTCACTCACTGACACACACACACACACACACACACACACACACACACACACACTCACACACACTCACTCATTCACTGACATACATTCACTCACACACACACACTCATTCATTCACACACACACTCAAACATTCACTTACTCATTCACTAACGCACACACACGCATGCACGCACACACACACACACTCACTCAATCATTCACTTACTCACTGCACACATTCATACAGGCGTATACACACACACACACACACACACACACACACTTTATCAGAGGTCAACACAGCAGAATAAACGGGCAACTATTTCAGCATATGCTTTACACAGCGGATGCCCTTTCAGCTGCAACCCAGTACTGGGAAACATGCATACTCTCTCTCACTCATACACTACGGCCAATTTTGCTCATACAGTTCACCTAAAGCGCATGTTTTTGGACTCTGGAGGAAACCAGAGCATGCGGAGGAAACCCACGCCAACACAGGGAGAACATGCAAACTCCACACAGAAATGCCAACTGACCCAGCCGGGACTCGAACCAGTGACCTTCTTGGTGTGAGGCATCTGTGCTAACCACTGTGCCACCCATACTAAATATTTAATATTTCTTATTATATTAGTTAACATATTGTCTAATATCTTGCCAAATATTATTCAATAATAACCCAGATTATAAAGATTTCATTAAATACCAGGTAAATTACATTACTTTTTAGATTAAAGACTAAAACTAAAATTGACATATACAACAACAATAAATCTATATCTTCCATTAATATTCAAGGATGTATGCAGTGAATGTAGACCAAATTATACACAGGAGAACCGAAGAAAAGCTGAGACAGAACAGTATCACTTCAGGCTAAATCACTAATAAACAATAAAGCAGACAGCAGAATCTACAGGCTACAGGGCAAAACACTGTCGTCTGTTTAATCCTGCCTCCGCCATCCACTTCAGCTCTTCACTTCTAATAAGCTGTTTCAAAACATTCGCCTTCATTTCTAACCCAGAAGTGTCCAGTGAATTTAACTCAGCGCTGATGTCTACTTTACTGCGCTTTAAGGATGTAATAGGAAAAAAGAAATAAAAGTCAGTAAAGACTCACTAAAAATAGTGCTAGTGGTGAAATAATAGTAAAATCAGTACTTTCTGTCATCTGATGGTAAGACAATCCATTGATTTTTGTTAAAGTGGAAACTAGAAACCACAAAATAACAACACCCTTAAATAAAATAAAATAGTTTTTATTAAACTTTGTTTTTTAATATAATTCTTTTTGAAATTAAATTTTATAAAATTTTATTTTATTTTTAATTTAATTTGTATTAATTTTGCTTTTATGTAACTTTGTTTTTAATTTAATTATTTCTTAAATATAATTTATTATTATTTTTTTTTACTTTATTTAATTTTGTTTTTAATTACTTTGTTTTTAATTTAATTATTTTTAAAATATAATTTATTACATTTTTATTTTATTTTTTTGTTTTTATATAGCTTTATTTTTAATTTAATTATTTTTTAAATATAATTGTATTACATTTTATTTTGTAATTTAATAAAAACATTTTTTTTGTTTTTACTTTAACTTTGTTTTTAATTAATTAAATTTAATTTAATTTCATAATTTTTATTTAAATATCTAAATTTTAATTTATTACATTTTAGTTTAGTTTAAAAAGAAACAGTAATTTATTTAAATTATTTACATTTTTAATTATTTTAATTTTTAAATTTTTTTTTATTTCATTTCATTTATTTAAGTTAAATTAATTATATTAAATTAAATTATTCATCATTTATATAAGGTCACTGGATCGAGTGTGGAGAATCAGAATCAGAATCAGAAAGAGCTTTATTGCCAGGTATGTTCGCACATACTAGAATTTGTTTTCGTGACAGAGCTTCTACTGTGCAACAGAATTACAGAGACAAGACCAAATTTTTTTT